>NC_089010.1:1287422-1499873 GCF_963932015.1 Anas acuta | reverse complement strand
GGAAGAAGGCCCCGTCTTCGCCCTCTGCATGGCGGGGGCCGGCGACCAGCGCACCCTGGCCAAGTGGCTGGCGGGGCTGCAGGAGACGAACCCGGTGCTGGGGCGCACCCCGGTGCTGTTCCGCCTGGGGGGGGGCACCGCCGCCGCCCCCCCCCCGCCTCCAGACCCCCCCGCCCCCCGCCTGGCCGAGCCCCAGCCCCCCCAGCTCGACCCCCCCGAGCTCGAAAGCCCCCCAGGCGCTGCGGGGCGAGGGCTGAGGGGGCCGGGGGGGGGTCCTGGGGGGGCGCCCCCTTCCTGCAGCCCCGGTTAATAAATGGAGGCGGTGTGGACTGAGAGGTGCCTGATTATTTGGGGGGGGTCTGTTTATTTGGGGGGGTCACTGGTTTGGGTGGGGGCTCTTTTGGGGGGGTCCCTGCTTTTTTGGGGGGGGGGGGCGGTCATGGAGAGAAGCCTGAGGTACTGGCAGCGCCTCCCGCATGCGCAGTGCCCGCCCTGACGGCGGTCAAGTGAAACCGGGCGGAAGTGGTGCCGCGCATGCGCACTGCGGGACTGGGAAGTCAGTCGGGGTGTGTGTACGGGCACCCTGCGCCGCGCATGCGCGCTAGAGCGCCGCGAAGCCAGCCGGCGGGGAGGTGTGGGCACTGCGGGCGGAAGCGGCGCGCGCCTGATGGCGTCATCAGCACGCGCCGCTGCTCGGGGCGGCGGCGGCGGGCCCGGTATGAGCGCGGCCGAGCGGGGCCCGGAACCGGGCCCGGAACCGGAGCCGGGCCCGGAACCGGAACCGGAGCTGGGACCGGAAGCGGAGCTGGAACCGGAGCCGGGAGCGGAACCGGGCGGCCCCGGGAGGGCCCCGGCGGCGGCGGCGGCGGCGGGGGGCGGGCGGAAGGCTCGGGGCCGGCCGCGGCTGACGGAGTCGGACCGGGCCCGGCGGCGCCTGGAGTCCCGCAAGAAGTACGACGTGCGGCGCGTCTACCTGGGCGAGGCGCACGGGCCCTGGGTCGACCTCCGGCGCCGCAGCGGCTGGAGCGACGCCAAACTGGCGGCCTACCTGCTGGGCTGGAGAGGGGGCAGCGCAACGGCAGGAGGGGGTGAGCGGGGGGGGCGGCGGGGGGGGCTGGGGGGGGCACCGGGGGTCTGGGGGGGGGCACCGGGGGGCTGGGGGGGGCACCGGGGGGCTTGGGGGGGGCACCGAGGGGCTTGGGGGGGGGGCACCGGGGGGCTGGGGGGGGCACCGGGGGGCTTGGGGGGGGGCACCGAGGGGCTTGGGGGGGGGGCACCGGGGGGCTGGGGGGGGGCACCGGGGGGCTTGGGGGGGGGCACCGGGGGGCTTGGGGGGGGGCACCGGGGGCTTGGGGGGGGCACCGGGGGGCTTGGGGGGTCACCGGGGGGCTGGGGGGGGGCACCGGGGGGCTGGGGGGGGCACCTGTCTCCTGCCCAGTTGGAGGGGGGGGGCGGGGGGAGCGGCCCCCATCACTTCCCTGGCTGGATCGAGGGGGTGTCCAGCTGGGGGGGGGGGTGGCTCCCTATAATTCCCCCCCCATCCATTTTTTTCCCTTCTCCCCAGCAAGCCGTGGGAGCAGATCCCGAAAAAACCCAAACGCAAGAAAAGTGAGTACAGAGGGGGGGGGGGTTATCCACCCGGGGGGGGGTGCTGAGCACCGGGGGGGGGTCAGGCAGCTTCCTCACCCCCCCCCCCCCGGTGCCTGTCCCCCCCCCCCCCCCCCAGGGCGGCGGCGCAACGTGAACTGCCTGCGGCACGCGGTGATCTGGTACGAGGACCACCGGCAGCGCTGCCCCTACGAGCCGCGCCTGGCGGAGCTGGAGCCGGCGGTGGGGCTCTCCACCACGGCCGTGTGGCAGTGCGAGCGCGGCCACCGCTACTTCCAGGACCTGCACTGCCCCCTGCCCCCCCCCCGGCCCGACGACGACGCCTCCGAGGGAGACAGCGACGGCGGGGGTGGGTGGGGGGGTTGGGGGGGGGGATAGGGGGTGTTCGGGGGACTGGGGACGTTTGGGGGTGGTTGGGGGGCGTTTGGGGGGCTGGGAGGGCGGAGGGAGTGAGGGGATGGGGTCGCTGGGGGGCCCGGGGGGTGTGGGGGTGGCTTGGGGGAGGGAATGGGGTCACTGGGGGGAGATGGGGGGGCAGGGATGGGGGGGCTGGGGGGGGGCAGCAGTGGGATGCCCATTTATGTTTTTTTTTTTTTTTTGCAGGGGGGGGATTCGGGCATGCCATTATTTGGGGGGGAGGTTTTGGTGGGGGGGCTCTCGGTGCACCCCTCTGCCCCCCCTCACCTTTTCTCTCCCTCCCCCCAGCAGCTCCCGGCAGCTCTTCCTCCTCCTCCTCCTCCTCCTCCTCCTCCCCCCCCCCCCTCCAGGGGCTGCAGCTCAGGCTCGGAGGCACCCCCGAGGGGGACCCCATCAGCACGGGGGGGGGGCACGGCAGTCGTGGCCCCCCCCGCGGGCCCGGGCCCCCCCGGGGGGGCTGCAGAGGGGCAGGGGGCGGCGGTGGAGGCGGTGGTCTGCGTCCCCCTGCCCCTCCCCCTGCGCCTGGGGGGGGCCCGGGGGGCTCTGGCCGAGGGGGGGGGCGCCCGCCCTGCTTCAGGGGGGGGCCCCCGCGCTGCTCCAAGCCCCCCCCCTCCTCCAGGCCCCCCCTTTGCTCCAGGCCCCCCCCCTGCTGCAAGCCCCCCCCTCCTCATCCTGGCCGGCCCCGGCTACGAGGCGCTGGAGGGGCTGCAGCTGGGGGTGGGGGGGGGCCAGGAGCTGCCCTGCGCCCTGCTGGAGGGGGGGGGGGCCCTTCCCCGCGCCCCCCCCGGGACCCCCCCTCACTAAAACAGGTATGGGGCGAGGCTTTAGGATGGTATTTTGGGGGGGGGGGGCACCCCGTGTCCCCCCCCCTCACCCCCTCTTTGTGGCACCGCAGAGGAGGACGAGGTGGGGGGGGGTGAAGCAGGAGGACGCGTCCCCCCCCCCCTGCGGCGGCCGAGCCCCCCCCGCGGCCCCCTTCGGCCCCCCCCGGCAGCCCCCCAGCCCCCCCCCGGCAGAGGACCCCGAGGGCGGCGACATCTCAGCCATCATCTACGAGATCCCCAGGGAGCCTGAGAGGTGGGGGGGGGGAAGGTTTGGGGGGGTTTTGGGGGGACGGTTCTGGGGTTTGGGTCTTTCTCTTGGGTTTTGTTTTTTTCTGGGGTTTGGGGGTTTCTTGAGTTTTGTGGGGTTGGTTTTTGTTGGCTTTTCTTGGGATTTGGGGTATTTCTTGAGTTTTGGGCTTTTATCGTTTTTTGTTGTCTCTTCTTGGGGTTTTGTTGGCTTTTCTTGTGTTTTATTGTTTTTTTGGGGGGGGTTGGGCGTCACCTCCTTGGTTTTGGGGGGTTTCCTTGGGTTTTTGGGGCGTTTTTTTTGTTTTTTTCTTGGGGGCTTTTGTTTATTTTGGGGGATTTTGGGAGCTTCTTGGGGAGCTTTTGAGTTTTTTGGGGGGCTCAGATCCTTTGCAGCACCGCCGTGTCTTTGTGTGCTCCCCCCGCACACAGCAGGGCTCCTCACAACCCCTCAGGGGAATTACTGCTGGGGGGGGTCCCCCCAATTCCCACCCCCCCCAGCATCTCCGTGCCCCCCCCCAGGCGGCGACGAAGCCGGCGCGGCCGCAGCCCGGACCCTGAGGGGCTCCCGGACCCCATCCCCTGCCCCTACGCGGGCTGCGGGCAGGTCTACGTCGCCCTCAGCAGCTTCCAGGTACCCCCCCGCACCCCGTAGCCCCCCCGTTTTTATTCTCCGTGCCCCCCCCTCGTTATTTTGCCCCCCCCCCAGAACCACGTCCGGCTGGCTCACCGCCGGGGCCGCGCTCAGCAGTGCCCCCAGCCCGGCTGCGGGAAGCGCTTCCAGCTGGCCGCCCGCCTGCGCCGCCACATGCTCAGCCACAACGGTGAGCCCCCCCCCCGGGCCCCCCCCGGCCCCCCCACGACACCGAGGGGACCCTAAACTCCTTCCCCCCCCCCCCCCAAAATAAAACCAGGCGTGCGGGATTTCACCTGCGAGAGCTGCGGCAAGGCTTTCAAGCGCAAGAACCACCTGGAGGTGCACCGGCGGACACACACGGGGGAGACCCCCCTGCAGTGAGTAACGTGTTGGGGGGGGGGCTCGGGGGCTTTTTTTTTCATGGGGGGGGGCAGCAGCCCCCCCCTGACGCCCCCCCCTCGCTCTCAGGTGCGAGGTGTGCGGGTACCGCTGCCGCCAGCGCGCCTCCCTCACCTGGCACATGCGGCGCCACGCGCTCAAGAGCCGCCCCGAGCCCCGGGGGACGTAGGTTTTTTTTTTTGGGGGGGGGGGGGGGGGGGCACAAGGCAGGGGGGGCAGCCCAAGAGGCCCCCCCCTCACCCCCCAGCCCAGCCTCAGCTCCCTCGAGTACAAAACCCCCGTTTTTGTACAAAACAACGGCGGGGGTGGGGGATTTTTCCTCCCCACTTGGGAGGGGGGGGCACGCACACCCTGTGTTCCCCCTCCCCAAAAATATGCAGGGGGCCCCCCCCTCAAAAAAAAGAAATATGGGGGGGGCTCCCCCCGCCCCCTGCCCAGCTCCAAGCACTGGCTTGGTGCCCCCCCCTTCCCTTACCCCCCCCCCCCACGTTCTCTTTATTTATTTCCCCAATGTTTCTGTGTCCCCCCCCCCCCGCGGGGTAAGTGGGGGGGGGGGCGGGAGGTTGTGTCTGGCCCCCCCCCCCAAAAAAAACACCCCGTTCAATTAAAGCGATCACTTTTAATTAGCGCCTCGTGCCCTTAATTTCTTTTGGGGGGGGGGTGATGAAAGCGGAGGGGGGGGGAATTTGTTGGGCCGGGGGGGGGTTGTTAGGTGAGGGGGGGGCGTTTTGAGGCGGGGGGGGGGCAGCGTTGTTCCCCCCCCCACCTTCCATGGCCCTGTCCCGGTGCTGGCGCTGTCCCCGGTGCTGAAGGCGGCGGCTCCGCCCCCCCCTCGGCCCCCCCCCTGCTCCTTGGGGACCCCCCCGGCTGACGGGGGGGGGGAAGGGGGGGCCCCTCCCCCCTCGGCAACCAATGGGCTTCGTGGGGGGGGGGCCTGGAAGGGGCTGGGGGGGTTGGGGAGGGAGGGAGCTGATGGGGGGGGGGCCGATGGGGTGGGGGTGGGGGCTTATGGGGGGGGGCAGGACCCGCCTCATTTGGGGGGGGGGGGGCGCACACGTGGGGGGGGTCGGGGCTGAGCCATCTCTTGGAGGGGGGGGGGCGAGGCCCGAACCATCCCGGAGGGGGGGGGTTGGGGCCGCGCCCACCGCCGCCTTCGTTTTGGGGGGGCCCCGGGGGGGCCCCGCCCCCCCCCCGCCCCGCCCCGCGGCCGCCCAAGGACGTTTTAAGAACGCCGGGGCCGCTCCGCAGCCGCCGCGCCCCGAGCCCCCCCCCCCCCCCTCCCCGGTGCTCCCCCCCCCCACCCGCCCCCCTTCATCTCCCCCCCCCCCCCGCCGGGCAGCGCGGGGGGGTCCGGTCCCGGCCCCGCCCCCGCCCGGAGCCCCCCGGAGCCCCGCGACAATGGTGACGGTAGGAAAACGGGGGGGGGGGCGAGGGGGGGGCACGGCCGGGACCCCCCCGCCATCATCCTTCACCCCCCCCCACGGACCCCCCCTCCACGTTTCTCTGTGTCCCCCCAGCATCCCCAGCCCCCCCATCCCAGTCCCCCCCCAACTCTGCCCCCCCCCCCCTCTTCACCCCCCCCCGGATGCGACACGCGTGGGGGGGTGCTGGGGGAGGGGGGGCACGCGTGTGACACACGCGTGTGCAAGGCCGGGGGGGGGGGGGCACGCGGAGCTGCTGCGGTTTGCACACGCGTGGGCGGCGGGGGGGGGCCGCGTGGGGCCTGTTCTTTGAGGGGGGGGGCGCACGTTTGCTGCCCCCCCCCCCCCCCCGGCCGTGCAAACCCCGTTTTTTTTTTGAGCTCCTTTCCTCCTTTTTGCATTTTCCGCTCCCGATTTTCTCCCAGAGGGCGGCCCCCTCCCCCCCCTTCCAGCTCGTGCCCCCCCCCCCGTGCCCCCCCCCAGCCGGTGTCTGGCAGCCCCGGGTGCCCCGTCCCCGGCCACAAAGCGCCATTGTCCCCTGCCGGGGGGGGGAGGGGGGGGGCTGTGCACAAAGGGGTTTTATCCCGGGGGGGGGGCAGCCCCCGGCATCCCCATGCCCCCCCCGTGCTCCGTGTCACCCTCCCCATGTCCCCGCGTCGCAGTGGTGGCGGTGGCATCCCGGTTACACCGGTGGTGGCGGTGGTGGTGTCCCAGTGACACTGGTGATGGTGGTGGTGGCATCCTGGTGACACCCATCCCCGTTGTCCCGGTGACAACGATGGTGGCCCAGTGGTGGTGTCCCAGTGACACTGGTGGCAGTGGTGGCATCCCAGTGACGCCTGTCCCTGTGTCCTGGTGACACCGGTGGCGTCCCGGTGACACCTGTCCCCGCTTCCCAGTGACACTGGTGGTGTCTCGGTGGTGGCAGTGGTGTTGTCCCGGTGCCACCGGTGGTGGCGGTGGTGGCACCCCGGTGACGCCCGTCCCCGTCCCGCTCAGATCCTGAGCACGGTGGAGGCGCAGGCTCCGGGCGCGGCGGGGGCCGTCGGGCTGCGGTCCCGTTCCCGTGGCCTTGCCGGCGGCGGCGGCGGCGGTGCCCAACGGGGGGGGTCCCGGGGGCCCCCCCGCAGCCGACGACAGCAAAACCAACCTGATCGTCAACTACCTGCCCCAGAGCATGAGCCAGGACGAGCTGCGCAGCCTCTTCGGCAGCCTCGGGGACATCGAGTCCTGCAAGCTCGTCCGCGACAAGGTCACCGGTACGGGGCACCGGGACGGGGACGGGGACGGGGACGGGACACTGGGGGGACAGGGACGGGGATGGGGCACCGGGGGACGGGCACGGGGACGGGACACTGGGGGGACAGGGGACAGGGAGGGGACACTGGGGGACAGGGAGCGGGACAGGGCGGACGTCCCCTGGGGGTCTCAGGGTGCGTGGGTGGGGGCATGGGGGCGGCACCAGGACCCTCTTGGTTGGGGTGAGGGGGGTGGGACGGGGTGGGCGTCCCCAGGGACCTCGGTGAGGGTGGGAACGTGGATGGGGGCGCGGGGCCAGGACCCCGTTTGTTGGGCGCACCCTGCGGGGGAGGGACACAGGGGCTGGGGGACAGGGACGGGGCCGTCCCCAGTGCCGGGGGGTGCCCCCCCCCCGGTCCCTGACCCCCCCAAAACCCAAAGGGCAGAGCCTGGGGTACGGCTTTGTCAACTACGTGGAGGCCGGCGACGCCGACAAGGCCATCAGCACCCTGAACGGCCTCAAGCTGCAGACCAAGACCATCAAGGTGCCATGGGGGGGGTGGGGGGGGTGGGGGGGGTAGGGGTGTTTTGTGTTTTTTTTTGGGGGGGGGGTCCCCAGGTCCCTGGGGGCTGACGCCCGCCCTAGGTGTCCTACGCGCGGCCCAGCTCGGCCTCGATCCGCGACGCCAACCTGTACGTGAGCGGCCTGCCCCGCGCCGTGGGGCAGAGGGAGCTGGAGCAGCTCTTCGGGCGCTTCGGCCGCATCATCACCTCCCGAATCCTCCTGGACCAGGGCACCGGTGCGCGCGGGGACGGGGACGGGGGGGGGGACACGGGACAAATGCCTGGGTTCCCGTGGGGTGAGGGGGGCAGGCACCTGGGGCCCCAAAAACCTGGGTCCTCATGGGGAGGGGTCCCCAAAAACCTGGTCCCCATGGGGTGGGGGCACCCCAAATCCCTGGGTCCCATGGGGTGGGGTCCCCAAAAACCTGGGTCCCTATGGGGTGGGGGGGCCCCTACCCCTGTGTCCCCAACCCCCTGAGTCTCCGTTGGGGGGGGGGGGTGGTCCATGGGGTGGGGGACAGCTGGGGTCCCACAGCTGGGTCTTTGGGGTCCCACAGCTGGGTCTTGGGGGGGTGTCACTGCTGGGGGGAGTCCCTGCTGTCGGGGGGGGGGTCCCTGATGTTGGGGGGGGGTCCCTGCTGTTGGAGGGGGGTCCCTCTGGGTGGGGGGTGTCTCTCCTTTTGGACAGGGGGGGTCTCATGGCTCCTGCCCCCCCGCCTCCCCACAGGTGTCTCGCGGGGGGTGGGCTTCATCCGCTTCGACAAGCGGGCGGAGGCGGAGGAGGCCGTGCGGGGGCTGCACGGGCAGAAGCCCCTGGGGGGCTCCGAGCCCCTGACGGTGAAGTTCGCCACCAGCCCCGGCCACAAGCTGGGGGGGCGGGGGGGGCCCTGCTCGGCCTCTGCCCCGGCGCCCGCCGCTACAGCGCCCTGCATCACCCCCCCCAGCGCTTCCGGTGAGCCCCGGGGGGGGCAATGGGGTGGGGGGGGGCACCTATTGGGGGGGGGCACCTATGGGATATGGCGGGGGGCACCCCTGGGGGCTCGTGAGGGGGGCATGGGGTGGGGGAAGGTTGGGGAGTGGGTGGCATGGGCGGGGGGCACCCGTGGGATGGGGGACACCACCGGGATTTGGGGGACACCCCCGGGCCCCCCCCCCAACAATTTCACCTCTTGCAGGCTTGACAACTTGCTGAACGTCGCCTACAGCGTGAAGAGGTAACGCCCCCCCCCCCTGCCCCCCCTCTGCCCCCCTACCCCCAAAAAAACCTCCTCCCCCCCCATATTCAGCTCTGCACCCCCAAGGGGCTTGGGACCCCCGCAGGAGAGGAGCCTGGTACTAGGGGGGGTCCCTGATACTGGGGGGGGTCCCCTGGCTCCGGGGGGGATCCCCACGTTCTGTGGGGGCTTCCCCATCCCCGTGTGTGTGTGTTGGGGGGGGTGTCCATACCCCATACCACCCCCCCTTACATCCCCCCCCCACCCCATCACCACCTCCCCCTCCCCCCCCAGGTTCTCCCCGCTGGCCATCGAGGCGGTGCCGGGCTTTTCGGGGGGGGTGGGCGGCCTGTCCCCCCCCGTGCCCCCCCCCCCCAGCTGCGGGGGCGGCGGGGGGGGCGGGTGGTGCATCTTCGTCTACAACCTGGCCCCCGAGGCGGACGAGAGCGTCCTGTGGCAGCTCTTCGGGCCCTTCGGCGCCGTCACGGCCGTGCGCGTGGTGCGGGACCCGGCCACCGCCAAGGGCCGCGGCTTCGGCTTCGTCACCATGCCGGCCTACCAGGAGGCCGCCGTGGCCATCGCCAGCCTCAACGGCTACCGGCTGGGCGAGCGCGTGCTGCAGGTCTCCTTCAAGACCAGCAAGCAGCAGCACAAGGCCTGAGGGACCCCCCCGAGCCCCCCCCCCCGAACCTCCCCGGGACCCCCCCTCCAGCTGGAGGAGTGCTCCCTGTCCCCGAGGGCAGCACCCATGGGTGGCCCCGGAGGGCGTGGGGACGTTGGGGGCACCCCAAAGATGCCCCCACCCTGCAAAGACCGGAGCCCCCCCCCCAGCTGGAGGAGCCCCCGACCCCCCCCCAAAAGCTGGAGTCGCCCCCTCCCCCAAGGGCAGCACCCCTGGGTGCCAGTGCAGGGACACTGGGGGGGGGGGGGGAGGACGCGGCATCCCTCACCCCCCCCCACACCCAGAGACCCCCCCCAGGACCAAAGAAGAGCCCCCTCCCCCGAGACCCCCCCCTTTTTAAGCCCCCCTCCCCCTTTTAGGCACTCCCGGGGGCTGCACGTGTTGGGGGCGGCTCCCCTCGGTGCACGAGGCCACGCCCCCTCTCTTAAGCCACGCCCCGCGCCCCTAAGCCACGCCCCCACACCGCAACTCCGCCTGGGTTTGCCTTCGCCCCTAGGGCCGGAGGCCACGCCCCCATGGCTGGAGGCCACGCCCCCAGGGCCGGAGGCCACGCCCCCAGGGCTGGAGGCCACGCCCCCAGGGCCGAGCGGTGCCGGGGGCCGCGGGTTCGAGTCCCGGCCCCGTCCATCGACTCCGGGGGGGGGGGGGGGGGCGGGGGCGAACCCCCCCCAATTGGGGCCACCCCCCCCCCAATTCGGCTCCTCCCGTCGCCAAACGGGTGCGAAGCGGGGGGGGGGGGGTGCCCAAATTCCTCCCCCTCCCGCTAAGGTCGGGGGGGGGGAGGTGGTGTCTGCGCTCTCGTCTCTTCAGAGCCCTTTTTTGTCCCTTTTTTGATGGGGGGGGGAGCGGGGAGGGGGCCTCGTTTTTTATTGATAAGGCGAAAGAACAAATAATGAATGGCAGCGGTGACGGGAGCGGTTACAGGTCGGGAAGAGGCTGGGGCAGCCACCGGGGCCGTCCCCGGTGCCACAGACACAAAACCATCTATTTTTGTAAGAGAAGAAAAAAAAAAGACTAAAAAAAAAGAAAAACAAACAAAAAAAATCCCCAACCTTCCCCAGATCCATCCCTCTCTCGGGGTGGGGGGGGTCTGGCCCTAACGGGGCCTCGCATGGCCCCCGCTGCCCTGAGCCCCTGCACCCCCACGAGGCGGGGGGGGGGGGGGGGGCTGGGAATTTCCCTTTTTCCCCCCAAAAAAAAACCCTCTCCATGCACAGGGATTTTGTTGCTCGCCCTCCCCGGCTCCCTGGGGCTTTTGCCGGCTGGTTCTGGCGTCCTGGGCGATGACCGGGGCAGAATGGACCCCCCGGCCCCCCCCCGGCCCCCCCCCGGCCCCCCCCCGGCCCCCCCGTTATTATTATTGTCGTTCTCGTTAGTTCCCCTTAATCGCCGCCGTTGCGCTAATTCTCAGTTATTTCCCCTCCTCCGTCGGGACCTTTTCGCTTTTTGCTGCTTTCCGTTCCTATTTATTTCCCGTTCTGCGCCCCCCCCCCCCCCCCATGCCCCGCCCCCGCTCCCCTTTGCGTTGCGTCGCGCCCTCCGCAGCTCCCCGCCGCTTTTTGCCCCCCCCGTCCCAGGATGTTTTACCCGTGTCCCCCCCCAAAAAAAAAATCGCTGTGGGGTCGAGCCCGGGACCCCCCCCCCACCCCCACGGATGGGGCAGGGAAGGGGGGGGGGGGCAGGGGGCCGAGGGCCCCCCCCACCTCAGTAGCAATAAGACCTGCAGCCCCCCGCCCCGGGGGGGCTCTGCACGGGGCTGGGGGCTGCGTTTGTGTCATTAGGATATTTATTGCGTTATTTTAATGTTATTGCGATATTTATTGCGTTGGGGGGGGGGGGGGGGGCACAAAATGAGGAGAAAACACGCGGGTTGGGGGAAAGGCCCCTCCCTGAGCATGCCCCCCCCCCCCCCCCCCGCCTGTCCCGTTCCCCCATATTGGACTCTTTGTACTTTTCATGGCAGAAATAATAAAAATATGGGAAAAAAAAAAAAAAAAAAAGTGAATAATTGGGAAAGGGGGAGGGGGGGGGGGGGCACTGCGGGCCCTGTGGCGCTGCTGCCACCTGCCGGCCGGAAGCCGGAAGTGCAGCGCCCGGCTCCGCGCATGCGCAGAGGCGCCGCTGAGGCTGCCCGTGCACAGTTCCCGCCAAAAGCCACGAGCCGGGAGGCGCGCCGTCTCCCGACGCGGTTGCGCATGCGCAGTTGCAGGGAGGGACTCGGTGGCGCCCCCGTGTGGACATGGGGGGAAATGCAGGGGAATCCCAGGGACTGCACCCAGGGGGGGCACTGGGGGGCACTGGGGGGGGGGCACTGGGGACATGGGGAGGGGGGCATTAGGGACATGGGGGACGTTGGAGTAAGAGGGACAGGAGCTGGTGGGACATGGGGGGGACACTGGGGGACACCAGCCACAGGCACTGGACATGGGGGACACTTGGGGGGGGCACTGGGGACATGGGGGGGGCATTAGGATTTGGGGACAGCGGGGAACCGGGGGTGACATTGGGATGGGGCACTTGGAGATGGGGGGGCCTTGGGGACATGGGGGGGACCTTGGGGACACGGGGGGGGGGCACCGGTGCCACCCGCCCCCGCGGTGACGTCCCCGGCCTTGGTGTCACCGGGGAGACGGCGGCCTCGGGGCCACCCACGCGGGGGGGGGGACACCCTTGGGGACAGTTCCAGTGTCCCCTTTTGTCCCCCGTCCCCCCCCCCATGGCGCCCCGCTCCGGACCCCCCCGCTGCTGCTGCTGCTGCTGCTGCTCCCCGGGGGGGGCCCGCAGGTGGGGAGGGGGCCAATGGGGGGGGGGGGGGCAGGGAGGGGACCAGGGGGGTCATGGAATTGGGGGGGGGGGGACACGGAGGGGACCCCTCAGGTATCACCTCCTGCAGGGCCCCCCCCGGGCTGGCCCTGGGGAGGCGCCGAGGATCCGGGGGGGGCCCCGAGCCCCCCGAGGCTGCGCTGCAATGGGGACAGAGAGGGGGTGAGTGGGGGGGCACTGGGGGGGAACTGGGAACACTGGGGGGGCACTGGGGGGTAATTGGGAGGAAGTGGGGGGAGAACTGGGGGGAACTGGGAACACTGGGGGGGAACTGGAGCACTGGTGGGGAACTGGGGGCACTGGGGTGCACTGGGTGGTAACTGGGAGCACTGGCGGGGGGGC
Organism: Anas acuta; assembly: GCF_963932015.1. NCBI lineage: Eukaryota > Metazoa > Chordata > Aves > Anseriformes > Anatidae > Anas > Anas acuta. The sequence goes on along the minus strand of NC_089010.1, from coordinate 1,487,457 downwards.
ACTGAGGGGGAACTGGGAGCACTGGGGGGCACTGGGGGGAACCGGGGCACTGGGGCGCACTGGGTGGTAACTGGGGGCACTGGGGGGCACTGAGGGGGAACTGTGAGCACTGGGGGGTAACTGGGAGGCACTGGGGGGCACTAGGGTGGAATTGGGGGCACTGGGGGGCACTAGGGTGGAATTGGGGGCACTGGGGCTCACTGGGTGGTAACTGGGAGGAACGGGGGGGCACTGGGAGCACTGGGGGGGACACTGAGGGGGAACTGGTCGCACTGGGGGGGGTCACTGGGGCGGTAACTGGGAGCACTGGGGGCCCAGCCCCGCTGCCCCCCCCGGCTCCGCCTGGACGTTTCGGCCTCCCCCGAGTTCCCGCCCGCCCCGGGGCCGCGCGCGGTGCCCGCGGGAGCGCGCGTCTTCGTGCAGGTGGGGGGGGCGGGGGGGGGCTGGGGGGGGCGTGCCCCTGGGTTCTGACCCCTCCCCCCGATCCCAGCCCCCCCCGATTCCGTGGTCCCCCCCCGTGCCCTCCCCTATGTCGGGGTCCCTCCTGCCCCCCCCCATATTTTGGGGAGACCGCGGAACCCCCCCCAGGGCCCCCCCCCTCCCAGTGACCCCCCCGGTGCCCCCCCCCATAACGCCCTTCGGTGCCCCCTCCCCGGTGCCCCCCCCAATGCTCCTCCCCCCCGTTACCCCCCCTTCCCGGTGCCCCCCCCGGTACCCCCCCCCCAGTGCCCCCTCCCCGGTAACTGCCCCCCCAGTGACCCCCCCCCCCCAGTGTCCCTCCCTCCAGTAACCCCCCCGGTAACACCCCCCCCATTGACCCCCCCCCCCCAATTCCCCCCCCATTGACACCCCCTCCATTGACCCCCCCGGTGCCCCCCCAGATCTCCCTGTCCGCGCCCCCCCCGGGCTCGGCTTCTCTCTCCGCCGCTGTTCGGTGTCTCCGCGCTCAGCCCCCGGGGGGGGTCCCGGGGCCGCCCTCGGCCCCTGGTGGTGCTGCGGGGGGGCTGCGGGGGGGCGGCCGGGGGGGGGGGGCCCGGTGGCGGGGGGGGGGTCCCGGCGGCGGCTGCTGCTCTCGTTCCGCTCCCCCCCCGCTTCGCCGAGCCCCTGCAGTTCCTCCACTGCCGCCTCCGCCTCTGCCGCACCGGGGCCGCCGGGGCCGCCGGGACCGGGCTGCCCGCGGTACGGGGGGGGCACCGGGAATGGGGGGGGGCACCGGGAATGGGGGGGTCACCGGGAATGGGGGGGGGGACCGGGACCGGGGTGGGCACCGGGATTGGGGGGCACCGAGAATGGGGGGGGGCACCGGGACCGGGGGGGGGGGGGCACCGGGAATGGGGGGGGACCGGGAATGGGGGGGGCACCGGGAATGGGGGGGGCACCGGGACCGGGGGGGGGCACCGGGAATGGGGGGGGGACCGGGAATGGGGGGGGCACCGGGAATGGGGGGGGGCACCGGGACCGGGGGGGGGGGGGCACCGGGAATGGGGGGGGACCGGGAATGGGGGGGGCACCGGGAATGGGGGGGGGCACCGGGACCGGGGGGGGGGGGCACCGGGAATGGGGGGGGACCGGGAATGGGGGGGCACCGGGACCGGGGGGGGCACCGGGAATGGGGGGTGTTACTGGGTTACTGGGACCGGGGGGGGGGGGGGGGGGGCACCGTAACGGGGGGGGCACCGGGGGGCACCAGGGACCGGGGGGGGGCAGAGGGGCACGGGGGGGGGCACGGGAACTGAGGGGGGGCAGCGGGAGTTGGGATGGGATTTAAATGGGACCGGGGGGGTCCCGCTGCGGGGGGGCGGTGCCGGCAGCCCCCCCGCCCCCCGCCGTGTCCCGGCAGTGCCGCGCGGATCCGTGCCCCCCCCGCCGAGGGGGCGGAGCCTCGGGGTCAGGCCCCCGCCCCCCGGCCCCGCCCCGGCCCCGCCCCCTCGCGCGCGCTGCGCACCGTGAGCCGCCCGATCGTGGTCACGCTCGGAGCCGCCGGCACCGCCCCCCCCGGTGCGAACCCCCCCCGGACCCCCCCAGTGCTCCCCCCCGGGACCCCCCCCCAAGTTGGGACCCCCCCAGTGACCCCCCCCCCCCAATGGGACCCCCCCCCGGGACTCCCCCCCAATTGGGACCCCCCCCCCAGGAACCCCCCAGTGACCCCTCCCACAATGGGACCCCCCCCCGGGAACTCCCCCCCAGTAACACCCCCTCACCGGGACCCCCCCCATTAAGCCCCCCTGCCCCCCCCGGCCCTCCCCAATACCACCCCCCCCCTAACGGGACCCCCCCCCCCATTCAGCCCCCCGGGACCCCCCCATCCCAACCTCCCCCCTAAAGTGCCCCCCCCTCCCCCAATAGACCCCCCCATAACAGGACCCCCCCAGTAACCCACCCCCAAAGATCCCCCCCCGAATGGACCCCTCCCCAATAACCCCCTCCCGGGACCCCTCCCCCTCGAGCCCCCCCCCACTAACCCCCTTGCCCCCCCCCAGGTGCCCCCCCGGGGCCTTTCCCGCCCCCCCCCCCCTCCTGCGCCGCCCCCAGCCCCCCCCTGCGGCTCAGCCCAGGCCGCCCCCCGCAGGTGAGTGCTGTTTTTTTTTTTTTTGGGGGGGGGGGGGTTCTCAGCCCCCCCCCCGATTAACTCTTTCCCCCCCCAGCCCCGTCCGTGCCCCCCGGGGCCGTGGCCGCCGTCTCCTTCGGTGCCTTCGTGGTGGGGCGGCGCTGGCGGGGGGGGCTCTGGCTCGTCCACGGCCGCACAGGTGAGGCCCCCCCCCCCCTCCAAAATCCGATCCCCCCCCCAAATCCACCCCCCCCCCAAAAAAAAAATCCTCCATCCCCAACCTGCCCCCCCCCATTTCTACCCTCAGCTGCCCGACGCCCCCCCCCCACCCCCCCCCGGCTCCAGCACGGCCCCCCAGCGTGGGGGGGGGCAGGTACTGGGGGGACTGGGAGCACTGGAAGGATGGGGGGGGGACTGGGAGGGAAGTGGGAGAGCCGGGGGGGCACGCTGGGGGGGTAACTGGTACTGGGGACACTGGGGGGAGCACCGGGAAGGAGCTGGGGGGGTAACTGGTAATACTGGGGACAACTGGGAGCACTGGGGGTCACTGGGGGGGGGGGTTGACTGCCAATACCGGGCACTGGAAACAAGGGGGGGGGGCACGGTGTACTGGGAGTACTGGGAAGAGACTGGGGGGGGGCAGAACCAGTGAATGGGGGCACTGGGAGGATACTGGGGGGCACTGGGAGCACACTGGTGTCCCCCCCCCAGCTCAGGACCACCGACCTGAAGCTGCCTCCAGTTGGGGCCCCCCCCAGGAGCCCCCTGAGCCTGGGACCCCCTCCCCAAAATGTGTCCCTCCCCCTCCCCCCGCAGCCTCCCCAAATAAAGGCGCTTTTGGGATCCAAGAACACTCCTGAGGCAGCCCAAATGTGGTTTTTTGTTTCCTTTTTTTTTTTCTTTTTTTTTTTGGGGGGGGGGGCACAACATTTTGGGGCAACTCCGCAGGGTTTCGGGGCCCCCAGCACCTCTCGGTTCTTTTTCCATGGGGTCCAAATGGGGGGGGGACACAAGGGGGAGGGCAGGATCAGGGCCATGCCGGGGGGTCCTCGGTGTCCCCTGGGTGTCCCCAAGAGTCCCCTGGGTGCTGTGGGTGTCCCCAAGTGCCCCCCCCCATGTCCCCTGGGTGCCCCCGATGTCCCCAAGTGTCCCTCTGTGTCCCCTGGGTGCCATAGGGCCCGTGGGTGTCCCCGGGGTGTCCCCTGGGTGCTGTGGGTCCCCGGGGTGTCCCCGCACGTCCCCTGGGTGCCCCGGGGCTGGCGGTCCCCCTCTTTGTCCCCTCTTTGTCCCCAAGGGTCGGGGGCGCCTGCGGTGTCCCCGAAGCCCCCCCCGCAGTGTCCCCAGCGGGTCCCCGAGGTTCCCGGCGCAGCTCAGGGTGCCGGGGGGGGCCCCCTCGGCGTCGCTGTCGCTGCTGTCCCCCATGTCCCCCGAGGTCCCCGAGGTCCCCGCGGGGCAGCGCGAAGGGGGGGGGCAGCTCCTCGTCCGAGGAGCCCAGCGAGTCCTCGTCCCCCAGCCGCCGGCACAGCCCCCACCGCCCCGAACGCCAGCGGGCCCCGCAGCAGCCGGATCTGCGGGGACACGGGGACAGGGGGATGGGGACAGGGGGATGGGGACAGGGGGATAAGGGGACGGGGACAAAGGAACAAGGGAAACAAGGGGACACGGGGACAAGGGGACGGGGACATGGGGACAGGGGGACAAGGGGATGGGGATATGGGGACAGAGGGGACAGGGACAATGGGACAGGGCCAAGGGCCAAGGCAGGGGCCAGCAGAGAAGGGGGGGGGTGGCACAGGGAGGGCCATTGTCACCAGCTGTCCCTGCGGGGACGTCGCCGACGGCAGCACCCGCACGGGGACGGGACAGGCCGGGGGGGCAGGAGGGGGGCCCCGAGGCAACCCGAGGGTGACAGCCCCGGGACGTGGGGCACACAGCACCCGTGGGTGCGGGGCAGGGCAATCCCAGCACCCATGGGTGCTGCACACCCCTCCCCAGCACCCATGGGTGCAGGATATAGGGTTCTCAGCACCCATGGGTGCTGCACACACCCCCCCCCCAGCACCCATGGGTGCCTTACCTCGGCCTTGAGCTCGTCGATGTGGTCCTTGAGCTGCCGGATGTACTGCGCCGCGTCCGAGTGGTTGAGCTGCCCCTGGAGCATCCCCTCCTCCCTCTGCGGGTGCGCGCGGGTCAGCGGGTGCCCCCCTGTCCCCCCGGTGTCCCCAAGGTGTCCCCCCGGTGTCACCCACCTGGATCTCCAGCTCGGCCACGCGCTGCCGCATCTCAGCCAGGGCGGCCATGCTGTCGGCCTCGGCGCAGCCGCACGGCCATCACCTCCTCCTTGCTCTGGGGACACATGTGGCACCGTGTCACCGTGTCACCATGGCACCATGGCACCGTGACACCATGGCACCATGGCACCGTGTCACCCCATCACTGTGTCACCCTGTCACCACGTCACGTGTCCCCATGTCACTGCATCATCCTGTCACCCTGTCATTGTGTCACCCCAGCACCACGTCACCATGTCACTGTGTCACCATGGCACTGTGTCACCACGGCACTGTGTCACCGTGTCACTATGTCACCGTGTCACCCCATGGCTGATGGAGATGGGACCCCAGGGCAGGGGACGGGTGGGTGCCCCTGAGCGTCCCCAAGTGTCCCCAAGTATCCCTGAGCGTCCCAAATCCCCCCAAGTCCCCCCGAGTGTCCCCAAGTCCCCCCGGGTGTCCCCAAGTCCCCCCGGGTGTCCACCTTGCACTGGCCTCGGCGTGCTTGCGGTGGGCTCTCAACTGAGCTGCGCCTGCAGCCCCTTGCTCTGCGCGGCCGCCAGCCGCAGCTGCTCCCGCAGCCCCGCGCACGTCTGCTCGGCGCGGCCCAGCACCGTGCGCTGGATCTGGCCCTGCCAAGGAGGGGGGGGGGACACAGCTCTGTCACCCTGTCACCTCCCCTCCTCGGCCACGGCACCCCCAGGTGGCCCGGCACCCCCACATGGCCCAGCACCGTGCCCCCGGCTCCCAGGGACACCAGCTCAGCACCCATGGGACCGGTGTCTCCAGGTCAGCACCCGTGGCGCCAGCACCCAAGGCCCCAGCACCCCCAGTACATCACCCATAGCCCCAGCACCCAGAGCCCCAGTATCCCCAGTTTGGCACCCACAGCCCCAGCACCCATGGCTCCAACAACCCCAGTACCCCCAGTTCAGCACCTATGGCCTCAACACCCCCAGGACCCCTAGTTTAGCACCCACAGCCCCAGCACCCACGGCCCCAGTATGCCCAGTTCAGCACCAGTGGCCCCAGTATGCCCAGTTCACACCCACCTGTGTCTCCAGCTGCAGCACCCGCTGCCGCAGCGCCCGCAGCTCAGCCTGGGCCTGTGCCTCGCGCAGGCGTGCGGCCAGCACCGCGTCCTGCAGCGCGTTGGCGTTGCTGCGCCGCGGGGACTCCTTCCAGCGCCCCCCCGCACGGCCCGCCTGCACCCAGAGGGGACGGGGTGTTGGGACTGGGGGGGTCGGGTGGCCAGGAGGGGACCCAGGTGGCCGGGGGGGGACCCTGGTGGCCGGGGTGTTGGGACAAGGGGTCCAGGTGGTGGGACAAGGGGATTGGGGTGGCCAGGAGGGGACAAGGGGTTGGGACAAGGGACCCAGGTGGCCAAAAGGGGACCCAGGCACTGGGACAAGGGGTCCAGGTGGTGGGACAAGGGGATTTGGGTGTCTGCGAGGGGACCCAGATGGCCGGGGGGGGGACAAGGGGTTGGGACAAGGGACCCAAGTGGCCAAAAGGGGACCCAGGCATCATGGTGAAGGCCCCAGGTGGCCACAAAGTGGCCGCAGGTGGCCAGGAGGGGCCCCAGGCACTGGGACGAGGGACACGGGGTGGCCGGGGGGGGACACACGGGGGTGGCCTCACCTGCCAGCTGTCACTGAGGTCCTTCACCTGCTGCTGCAGCTCCGTCAGGGACTTGACGGCCTCGGCCTCGCGCAGCGCCAGCGCCTGCAGCTCCTCCTGCAGCCTCACCACGTTGTCCTCGTCCGGCAGGAGGCTGCTCCTCTGCGGGGACACGGGGACATCGGGGGGGACGTCCCGGGGGCAGGGGTGCTGGGGGGCTTGGGGGGAGGTGGGGATGGATGCTCGTGGGGTGCCGGTGGGAGCTGATGTGGGGACGGGGACATGGGGGACACCTGGGGACACTCGTGTGGCACCGGGACAGCAGGTCCAGGAGCCCCCATAGCTGCTCGTGTCTTTGTCCCCATCCCCGAGACCCCTCGTGGGACAATCCCTGTCCCCAGAGCCACCCGTATGACACTCCCCATCCTCAAGGCCACTCAGGGATTGTCCCCAGCCCGGGGACCATCACGGGACAGTCCCCAAGGACCTTCACGGGGCTGTCCCCAACCCCAAGGTCCTTCATGTGGCTGTCCCCAAGGTCCTTTGTGTGGCTGTCCCCAACCCCAGGGTCCTTTATGTGGCTGTCCCCAGCCCGGAGATCCCATACGGCTGTCCCCAACCCCAGGGTCCCCCGCCCCGAGCCCCCCCCCACCTTCTCCATGTCGAGCACTTTGTCCTGCATCTCCTTCAGGGCGCCGAGCGTCTCGCTCTCCCGCAGCCGCGACTGCTCCAGCTCCGTCTCCAGGTGGGTGACAAACTCCTCGCTGAACCGCGGGTTCCCCTGCCACCGGCCCCGAGGCGTCACCCGTGGGTGCCCCCTGCCCGGTGACACCGCCGAGACGGGGGCTGGGGACGAAGGGGGACACCCGGGGAGGCTCGGGGACACCCGGGGATGTTTGGGGATGCTCGGGGACACCCGGGGAGGCTTGGGGATGCTTGGGGACACCCGGGGAGGCTCGGGGACACTTGGGGACGTTTGGGGACCCCGACCTGCTGGTCCTGCAGCTGGCGGATGGTGCTCTGGGCGCGCTGCAGGTTCTCGGTGGCGGAGGAGCAGCGCTGCTTCACCACCGCCAGCTCCCGCTTGATGATGTAGTTCTCCTCCGCCTCCTGCGCCCGCGTCACCTGGCCCTTGGGGACAGCACGGGGGGGGGGGACGGGTCACCTCCTGGGAGTGTGGGGACACCGAGCCCCGTCCCCCTCCCCCTGTCGGGTCAGTGGCGCCCGTGGAGGGGAGATGAGGGGGGTGGGGGGGGCAAGGGGGGGACGGTCCTGAGGCTGGGGACAAGAGCAAGGCATGGGGGACAAGGTGACACCCAATTCTGGGGACACCAGCCCCATTCTGGGGATACCAGCCTCGATTTGGGGACACTAGCCCCAAAACGGGTGACGCTGGGGATAAGGGGGTGACACCAGCCCCATGGGGTGGCACTGAGGACAAAGGGGTGACACCCTGGTGGGTGATACCAGCCCTACAGCAGGGGACGCTGGGGACAAAGAGGTGGCACTGAGGTGACAGCAGCCCCACGAGGACCTCCAGGGTCATCCTGCCCCCTACCACCTGCACCCAGTGCTGACCTCGCGCCCCAGACCCACCAGTTTTCTTCAAACTCACCAAAACGGCAGCTTTTTACCCCAAACCCTCCCCAAGCACCGCCGCACTGCCCCCCGCTTTATGTCGAGCCCCCAAATGGGCCCAAAACCCCAAATTTGCCAACCCCAAACCCCACCGCTCCTCCTTCCCCCCCCCTTCCAAAGCGGGGAAGGTGCGCGGGAGCCTCCGGAAAAGCAGGCAAACCTCCCCGACCGAGCGAGCCGGAGGCTGGGAAGCAAAGAGGCGGGGAGAAAAGGGTTAAAACGCAGCGGAAAAGGGGCAAAAAGAGCCATTTTTGGGGACGCTACCTGGATGAGCCTGTCGGCGAGAGCCGCGCTCTCCTGCGGCCGCCGGCGGAGGAAGAGAGAGAAAGGAGACAGGTAACGAGATAAACGCAGACAGAGGCAGCGAGAGAAGCCGTGCAGCAGAGACACCCGGCACCTTCCCGTTTTGGGGCGTTTTCTGAGGATTTTAGCTCTTTTGGGTACGGGGTGGGGGTGGGGAAATAGGGCAACCGCCGGGTTTTGCCCTAAACTGGAGCGTTTTCCACCTCCTGGAGGGAGAACCCGCTTGGAACATCGAGGAGGAAGGCGCCTGCTGGATGTGGTTTGCTTTTTTTGTTCTTTTTTCCCAAAAATGATGCTGAGAGGGGGAGATTTTGGGGGCGCAGCCCTGTAAGGGTCTGCTGGAGGTCGTGGGGTTGCACCCAAGGGTGCTGGGTATCTGGATGGCAGCCTAAGTGTGGGTTTCGGGTGCTCCAGGGTGTTTTGGGGTGCTCCAGGGTGGTTTTTGGGGGGTTCCAGGTTGGTATTGGGTACCCCCAGGAGGTTCTGGGGGCCCCCAGGAGATTTTGGGGGCCTCCTGGAGATTTTGGGTGCCCCCAGGAGGTGCTGGGTGCCCCCAGGAGGTTTCGGGGTGCCAGCCGTGGGGCTCACCTTCTCCAGGGTTTCGATGCGCTGCTTCAGCAGGCGGTTCTCGGTGCGGAGGCGCTGGGGAAGAAATCGGGGAAAAAATTGGGGAAGAATCAGTCCCGGGGGGGTGCTGATGTCCCCAGGGGGGGTGCTGATGTCCCCAGGGCTCACGTGGCCCCAGGCTGCCGCTGCATGACCCCAGCTCACCTTGATCTCGATTTGCTCCTCCATCTCCTTGTTCTTGATGGCAGCGTACTCTTCTCCAGCCTGCGGGGGACACGGGGCCGGGCTGGGACACGGGGCCGGGGCCAGGCACCCGCCCGTGCGTCCCGGGGGGGTGTCCCAGGGGGCAGGAGCCCGTCCTCACCTCTTCATCTTCTTGGGGTTGTACTTGACCTGGAAGGCCCTGAGGATGAGCTTGTCGGGGCAGCTGTCGAACTGGTGTGGGATCACCTTCTGGAAGTACTGCGGGCACAGCCTGGGCTGAAGCCACGGCCCCAAAACGCAGCCCTGGTTTCATCGAGCGCCCCAAAACACGGCCCCAAAAGCAGCCCGGCACGTCGAGCGGTCCCAAAACACAGCCCCCAGCCACCTCCCGTCAAAACGCCCACCAAATCTGCCCCCAAACGTGTCCCGTCGGACAGGAATTTGCTTCAAAACGCAGCCCATCAGGTGAATCACCCCTGAGATGTGGCCTCCTGCGGGAGCTGACCCCAAACTATGGCCTGATGGGGAAACTGGCCCCAAAATACAACCTGGTGAGTAAATCTACCCCAAAACATGCCCCCAAACATGTTGTGTTTCATAAACGTGCCCCAAAACACATCCTGTGCCACAAAAATGGACAAAATTGGACATTGGACAAATCCAACCCCCCCAGATACGCCCTGTTGGACAAATTCACCCCAAAACACAGCCTGTGGGATAAATTTGCCCCAAAAGGCAGCAGCACGTACCTGGGACATGCCCTCCATGTCCAGCTGGACGAGCTCGGCCTGGTTGAACTGCAGCAGAGCCATCCCCACGCGGAAGACGATCTCCAGCCCCTGCGGGGATGGCCGTCACCTTTCGCCCCCCCCTGCCCCCGAGGGGTTTGGGGTTTCTCCCCGAAACGCCCCGCAGGGAGAGCATTTCCCCCCCTCTTGGTGCTGCAGGCGTTTGCCGCGGCCCCGTTACCTCGTACATGAAGATGTCGAAGACGCGCGTGGCCACGGGCAGGGGGAAGGTGGTGAGGAAGAGGGTGAGGAACCAGGACGAGGCGTACATGGAGGTGAGGAAGCTCTGCGACCGAAAGTGGATGTTCAGCTCCGGCAGCTGCTCCTGCGGGGGGGAAACGGGAACGAAAACGGGGCCCGGGGGCCGATTTCAGGGGTCCTTCGTGGCTTTTTGGCACGGACGGGCCCTCGGGGAGGTCCCCGGGGATGCTCCCCCCGAGGAATCGTGGAGGGTCCCTGGGGTGCCCCCAGGATCTCTGGGTGACCTCCAGGGGAGGATTTATTTTCTTTCCAGCACCTCCCAAGCCTCTCACCTCTCTCCCACCTCTCCCGGTCCTCGTCCCCCCGATCCACCCTCAGGCTCCTGCCACCCCGAGCGTTCCGGGGGCCGTGCTTACCTGCAGCATGTACTCGAACTGGTAGATGCAGAGCCCCAGCTCGGCCATGCTGGGTTTGAAGAGCTCCCGCAGGCGGTACTCCTGCATCAGCCTGACGAACACGCAGAAGGCCTCCTCCTCGGGCATCTGGAGACCCGTGTGGACACAAATCCCCCCTTAAACACCTGCCAGCAGCTCCAGAACGGAGCCTCCTGCCCTCAGGGGATGGGATGGGACACGTTGGGAGCCAGCCCCGGCTGAATGGGAACGTGAACGGGGGGATTTTAAACCCAGGGGGAGCGGGGGGTAGGGGGAACGAGCCCATTTTGCTCCTGAAAACGAAGAAGAAGGCTCCCGTTTCTCATCCCCCTCCTGCCACCCCCCAGAGGGCGTTAAAAACCCCAGGGCCCGCCACAAACCTGCATGAGCAGCAGTCCCACGATGAAGGCGCTGCCTTGGCAGTATCCGACCTCCCGGTCCACCAGCGAATAAGCCTGGAAAAGTCCCAAAATCGAAAGAAACAGAGGTGTGAGCTGGGGGATGGGCTGAGGCACCGTCCCTGCTCGCTGCAGGCGTGTGGCAGTGGAGGGAGGATTTGGCCATGGTGTAGGAAAGAGCTTTTTATTCAGCTTGTGCGCATGACATCGCTGCAAAGCTCCGTTTTGACCCCAAAAAACTCAACTATCCCTTTCCTGATCGACTCAGAACTCCAGGAGTAAGGAGCTCTGGGGCTGAAGGTTCGGTTACGCCGCGCCAAGCAGCGGTGTCGGGAGCTGGTGGTGGGAACCAAAGCCCAGCACAACTCCTCGCCACCAAAACCAGCTCCCCAAACCCCAAAACGCGGCGGTGCCGGGGGAGACGTTACCTTCATGACGTTGAAGAGCACCTCCTGGCCCAGGCTGTCCTGGCCCTTGAAGAACTCGTGCTCGGGGTAGGTGCGGGCGATGTCGCGGCGGATCAGCTTCTCGCAGGGCGAGGACATCTTGAGCAGCTCCGAGTACTGGTTTTTGACGGGCATGTCGGTGGCACTGCACAGCAGCTGCCAGACGATGGCGCGGAAGTGGTGGGGGATCCCTTTGCGGATGAGCTCCTGGGGAGAAACGGGGTGAAAAACCTGAGAAATCGGCTTTCCGTCGGCTCGGAATCGAGCGAAAGCAAGGAGCCGCCCCCACCCCGCACCTTGAGCAGCTTCTCCTTCTTCTTCCGCCACTCGTCCCACTCGTTGACGATGCGGCCCCAGAGGATCCAGGTGTCCTCCTCCAGGTGGCTGAGGTTGGAGGAGGCCGAGGAGCTGGAGACCAAGGAGGAGCCGCTGTTCCTTCGCGAGCCGTTCATGGAGCGCATCGACTTGGAGTCGGCCTCCAGCAGCCTGCAGAGACGGAGTTAGCTCCCAAAAAAAGCCCCAAAAGGAGGAGAGAGCCCCCAAACAGGAGATATGCCCCCCAAAAGAGGACATACTCCCCCCAAAAACACCCTAAAGGAGGAGAAATTCCCCCCCAAACACCCCAAAAGAAAACATATTCTCCCCAAAACCGCTCTGAAGGTGGAACTGTCCCCCCCCAATACCCCAAAAGATGAGATACTCCCCCCAAACTGTCCCAGGGGAAGAGACATTCCCCCAAACCCTTCCCAAATGGCACCCAGATGGGCGATTTTCCCCAGCCAGCTGCTGACAGCTGCCCAGGGCTGGTTTCTGTAACGCCTTTGCTCAGTAATGGGATCGCAGCGGGGTTTTTTTGTGGGAAATGTTGCCTAGAAATGGCTTTGCGAGGGAATTTGCATTTCAGAGCTGGCGTTTTGGGGCACAACACTGCTTTACTGCAGAGCTTTTCGCCCGGTCCTTCCGCGAAGGGAGCCTCGGGGCTCGCTTCCCATCAATCGGGTAAAAAAACGAGCAAAGTGGGTGCGTTTCTTATCGATGAGTCCCAAACAGCCACCTCCTGCCACGGGACCCACCTGAGCGATCAAACCCTGCTGCTGTCAAAGAAAAAACCGAACGTGGACCACAAAAAAAAAAACCCAACTGGAGCATTTTCACCTTGCTTCGACTGAGGCTTGGGAGAAGGGCGTCGCCGTTGGATTTTGGGGGAAATCCCCCAAAAAAGGCCGTTTTAAGCCGGGGCTCACCGGTTCTGCTCCTCCAGCTTGGCCAGCAGCTCCAGCTCGTCGGGGCTGAGGTTCTCCGAGTCGGAGGTGGGCGAGCAGGCCGGGGCCGAGTTGACGGAGGAGAGGGCTTCGTGCGACGACGAGTCGGGGCTGACGGCCGGCGAGGCCATCGCGGCGGGGCTCCGAACCCCCCGGGGGCTTTGGGGTCTCACCTGGAAGCCAAACGACAACGTCAGTGGGACGGGGACCCCCTCTCCGGCTCCGTGAGCTTTTCTCCTTCAAACCTCCGGGTGCTGCTGCAAATTTCTTCCAAAAAGCCCGGTTTTAGCTAAGCCGTGGTGTGGGCATGGCTCAGTTTGCAGCCAGCGGAGATTCGGTGAATTCCCTGCCAAAAAAGCCTGGTTTCACGTCGAGCCAGGTCCAAGCGCATCGCCCCGTGTTTGCTGTAAATTAGCTACATGAAAACGAGGCTAAAAACTGGAATTTTGCACAGCGTACCCCCATTTTGGGCCAATCGACCCCCATTTTGGCCCAAAGTACCCCCATTTGGGGCTTATTGTGAGAAGAGAGGATTTCCAGAGCACTGCCCCCGCTGAGGATTTGCTTTGGGTGCTGACGCTGCACGGTTTGCCCATTCCGGCAGGGTTTTAGGGAAAAAAAACCCTCCCTGGAGAGGAAAAAGTCCCAGTTTGGGCACAGCAGGGACTGGTGGAAACAGGGTGGGAAGCTGCAGGTTGTTTTTTTGGGGCTGAAAACATGCTTTTTGGTGAAAACTGCTGCTGAAGATCAGCAGAGTGATCCTGGGTTTGGAGGGGATCAAGAAAGCAGGGAGAAAAAAGGAAGCGCCGTGGCTAGGAAACGCCCGATTTACCTGATCTGGCCTCAATTTGCTCTGTGCAGCTCAAGTTATAAAATCACAAGGGATTTAACCAAAAAGCTGCGTTTCCTTCCCATTTTTTTTGGGGGGGAAAAAAGGGCCCAAAATGAGCTTGGAGGAGAGCAGCGTGGAGGCGCAGCTGTACCGCGACCGAGGCAAATCCTGCACGGTTTGGTTAATGGTTTCCAAAAAGCAGCAAAATTTAACAGAGGCGCTTCGGGGCGAGAACCAGGTCAATGGTTAACGGGCTCGGGTGGATTTGCTCAATAAGCAGGAAATTTTCCCATTTTTTTAAGGGCTGGGGAGGAGGAAAAAGCCTCAATTGTGCCTAATTCAGCTGCACGTGGCAGGTAAGGGCGCATCCAGCCCCGTTAATTCGTTTTGGGGAATTAATATTTCCGAGGTCTCGGCTGCAAAACTCCACGTTAACGACCAAGCCGGGGTCCAACGGGCTGCGAAAACGTCCTGAAATGGCTTTTTAGGGAAAAAAAATAGCTCTGCTCTGGTGAGGGGATTAAAAAAAATCAAGAAGGAAACACGCAAAATGCACGAGATCAGCTCAAAAGCGAGGCATGAGGACGGCAGTGGAGGTTATGAGACCAAAACGGGTGGAAAAGGGGAGCTCCCGCTCTTCAACCTGATTTTTTGGGTGAAATCCTGGCGGTTTTGGGTGGTTTTGTGGTGGGGAGGGAAGGAGCTGGCAGCCCCCGTTCTTTGGGGCGTTCCGGGGTGCCTCTTGGCAGTGGGAGCAGCCTCTGGGATGAGAAACCACTTGTTCCGGGGTGACAGGGACCCAAATTTGCTGAAAATGCTTGAATTTGGAGGAAAAAAGGCACACCTCTCTGTGGATGGAGGCACCGTGGGGCAGCTTTTCAAAGCATCTACCCCAAATTCCCCTCGGGCTGGGGGACAAGGACCTCAGCAGCGATCTGGCCAAGGGGTTACCAAAGGCCCTAAGAAAACTGGGGGGAAAACGGTGAAAACGGCCCCAGAAACACCACGGGGCCAGCCAGGCACCAATTTGAGGAAACCAGCCCCAAAAGGGGCTTGGATGACCCCAAAACGCTGCAGAAACGCCCATTTTCAGCACGACGTCGAGGCACTGACCTTGAGCCCGGGCCACTTCTGAAGGAAAACGTGAAAATTTCCACCCTTTCACTGAAAATCTGCCAAATTTGCAGCTTTTTGGGGCCCTTTTCGCAGCTTTGTACCTTTTCTGCGCCGTTTTGGGCCTTTTCCGCCCTGTTTTGGGCCTCTTCCACACCGCTTTTGTGCCTTTTCCGCCTGTTTTTATTTGCAGCATCTCTCGGTGCCAATTTGCACCTTTTTCACCCCATTTTCGCCGTGTTTTTGCAGCATCTCCGACGTTTTTTTTCGGCTCCAAAGTTCCCCAAAGCAGCGTTTTCGTCGCAGCCAAACACAAAACTATCCAAAATTCACTCATTTGCCAGAAAAAAACGGTTTTTAATTCATAAAAGGAGCCGGGTGAGGAAAAAGAATCGATTCCAAATATTTCAGCGGGACGTTCGCAAGCATCACCAGCAGCCGCGGGTGGAGGGAAAAGGAGGAAAACGGGCAAAATGGGTTTAAAAACCATGTTTTTTGCCACTGGCACGGACCAAGCAGGAACGTTTTTTTCAGCTAAAATCCCCCCAAAACGCCGCCAATGTCAAAAGCATCCCAAACCCACCCAAAATCTGGTGGAAATTGAATCGAACCCCAAATGAGAGCAACCCCCCCGCAGCCTCCTGGGGCATTTTGGGGTGAAAACCTCCCAAAACACCACTCAGGCAGCAATTTTGGTGCTTTTTGCACTTCCAAATCGTCTGAAACGAGCCCCAAACCGCGTGGGTTTGGTGTCTTTTAGGGATTTTTCACCAAAATCGTGTTTTTTTCCCCCCCCATGGTGGCAGCAGGCATTAAACGCTGCCGGCGAAGCCCCCGACCGAGCAAAAAGCAGCGAAAAAAGGGAAAAAAATAAAAAAGAAAAAAGAGAGGTGGGATTTTGGGGCAAAACCCTGCAGTTTGGAGCCCGAGCCGCCCCGGCGTGGCTAAAATCGCTGGGTTTGAACCCAAAAGGAGAGGCGGGGACGGCACAAAGCCGCCGATGCTCCATCTTCATCACCGGGGGGGGGGGCACACAGGGACCCCCACCCATGGGTGCTGGGGGGGTGGGGGGGGGTGACAACAGCCCCCCCCCAGCGCCATTTGGGGGCTCACAACAATGCCTGGGGGGGGGGCACCGCTTGCTGCCCCCCCCCCCCTTTTTTTATTGTTCTTTTTTTTTTTTTTATTGTTCTGCTTTTTACCGATTTTACCCGATTTTTTACCAATTCACCTGATTTCAGGGAAGGGCCAACACCCACAGCAGTGGGGGGGGGGCAGATTGGAGCCCCCCCCCCCCCCCCCCAAAAAAAAAAGAAATCAAACAGGGGGAGCCCCATGAGGGGGGGCAGCCCCCAATAACCAATTAACCCCCAAATTAACCCCAATTAACCCCAAAAGCAGGGGGGGGGCGACCCCAATCACCCCCCCCCCAGCCGAGGGGTCCCTTTTATGCCCCCCCCCGTCACCTTGAGGGGGTTTTAGGCCCCCCCCCCCCCATGAGGGGGGTGCTCGTTGCCCCCCCCCCCCCCCTCAACCCCTGAGGGGGGCGCCCCCCCCCCCCCCGAGGGGGGAGCCCCTCCCTCCCAGAAAGGGGCGGGGCTTCCCCGTGGCCACGCCCACCTGCGCCGCGCTGCCATGGCGACCGCCGGCTGCCTCCGAGGGGGGGGCCCGCGGCTCCCCCCCGCCGCCGCCGCCGCCGCCGCCGCCGCCGCCTGGAGCCGAGCGGGAGCCGCGGCCGCCGCGGGCCCCGCCGCTGCCATGGGGGAGCCGCCGCCGCCGCCGCCGCCGCCCTGACACCGAGTGACAGGCGGCCCCGCCCCCCAGCCAATCAGCGCGCCGCCTTCGCGCCTCTGCCCGCCCACTCCCGGGCCGGCAGCCAATCGCTGAGGGCGGTCCGGGAATGAGCCTCGGAGAGGGGGGGGCTAGGTTAAAAGGCCCCGCCTCCTGACCGCTGAGCCAATGGGGAGGCCGGAGGGGTGTTGATGGATGGGTGTTTCGCCAATGAGGTTCAAGGAGATGGTCCTCCCCCCTCCCCCCGTGGGCTTTTCTGGGAGACGAATGGCAGGCACAAATGGGGAGGGTGATGGATGGGCGGAATGACCAATGGGATGCAGCCTCTCGCCTGGAGTGGCACCTCGGTTGACAGGAGAGGACAATAAGCCCCGCCCCTTTGGCTGAAGCCAATAGCGATGGCTGATTTGATCGATCGGAGGCGAGGCAGCCAATGAGGAGCACGGACACAGGGCGGTGTTCCCTCCTCTCAGCACAGGTGCTTGATCCCGCCTTAGCGGCTGGATCGGCCACTTTGATTGGCCGAAGAGCGTTATGGACAGAAGCTCCCACCAATGGGGCGTCGAGTAGCGAGTGGCAGCTCTGAGGCGAAGGGATCCGCCCCCTCCCGTTACCTCAGCGGCCTTGGGGGGGCCCTCGGAGGGGCACCGGGGGTGGGAGGGGGCTGGGGGCAATGGCTGCCCTGGGGGCCTTGGTGTGATCGGAGCCCCCCTGTAGGGATCCGAGGGTGGGGACGTTGGGGGGTGCTGAAATCCCCAGGGATGGGGACAAAATGGCTGCCGGGGGGGGGGGACAAAATGGCTGCCAAGGGGGGGGGACAGCCTGAGGCCTGAAGGTGCCGCAAAGGTGACGAGATGGCCCTGAGGACATTATAATGGTGCTAAAATATTTGTTTGGGCAGCGTAAAGGGGTTTTTCTGCCTCTCTGGCTTCAGTACTGGTTGGAAATCCACATAGAATAAAAACACTGAAGATAACGATATCCCTTTAAAGATAAAAACCCTAGAAAAGGTTAAAGAGTGAAGGATTGTTGAGCGTTTAGGTGTGGAAGCTGATTGTTTTTGGTCCACTCTTGACTTCTGTCTCTGGTTTTGATTCTTTCTCATTATTTCTGATTTCGATTCTTTCTTCTTAGAAAGTGCTGTCCTGGATTTTTTTTTTTCCTTTATAATCTTCTCCCACGTCACTGAAACAAATCACACGCTTGGGGGGGGGGGGGGGGGGATGAAAACGTGTGAGCCAAATTCACAGCATTTGGGCCCGAAACCAATCCTGTCCCTTCTCATGAAGTGCTGGGGCCCTGCGGGTAATGAGTGGCCACCCTGGGGGGAAGTTCAGCCTCAACTTCCCCTAAATTCGGGATGAAAAAAGGGGAAATCGGACAAAAGGAGGAAGCTGTTTGCCCTGAGCAGGAGGGCCGGGGTGAAGGCCATTCACTTTTTGGCCGTGTTTGCTCTTCCCCCGTGCCTCAGTCCTCTGTGAAATTTGGCCAAAATCAGTCAACAGCGAAGTTACTCATAAATTCAAACTTTCATTTTCTGCAATAGCCCCGGGGCCACCTGGCTCAAAGCCCTGCGGGCAACGAAAGAAGTTTCAGGAGGAGGAACGAGGGAGTCGCCGTCAAAACAAAACGAGGATTTTCACAGCGCCAGGTTAAAAACAGCTGAAAGTCCCACAAAAACACCGAGCAAAACCCGCAAGTAGAATTCCCACCGAAACCCAAACCAAACCAGCGATAGATTTGGGCACGATCCGCAGTGTTTAGGCACGAGCCCTTCAAAGCCAGCACCTCCCTGTGCGTGACGCTGAACTCCTCAACACCAGCGGGGAAGTGGCGAGAGGCCACACAAGCACCGTGGCTGCTCCAAAAGCTCCTGAGTGTGCACATTTTTGGAAATGCGAATTATGAAATATGAACATTCGCTTCCCCCGGAAAAGCTGACGTGTCTTCACGACGGCATAAAAATTGAGGTGATATCAAAGGGAAAAAGGACCCGAGATGGCACAGAACGATGGCACCGAGAGCACTGGTGAGAACTGGGAGCTCACCAAGGACATGCTGTTGGAGGAAGAAGAGCAGAAGAAAGCACCCAAAGGAGGTAGTGGGGCCACACCAGGGTCAAGGGAGAGGCTCTGGAGTTAGAACACAAGAAAACGGAGGTTTTCAGGTCTCGACATGGGTCTCTTCCCAAAATTAGAGCTGAATTTGGCTTCAGAGTTCTTCCGTTGGGTTGCGATCAAAAAGAAAAAGAGGTTTGGGTGTGGAGAAGGGAGCGGCGGAGCTTCCCAGGAGGGAGCTCAGGGGAATCTCTGCTCTTTGCACTCTCCTCCAAAAGGTTTGCCGGGGAGGGAGTGTTTTGGGGCTGCCTCACCTTTTTTTTTTTTTGCCCCCCGCAGCGCTGTCCCTCCTGCCCTCGCAGAGAGCCCTGGTGCTGCTGTACTTGCTGCTGGCCCTCGGCTTCGTGATCTTGGTGGCTCTTGTCATCACCAACACCCAGAAAGGTGAGAACAGCACACGCAACTGGGCACGATTTTGGGGGGAAAGGACCAGCAAACGGAACAAAACCTGCGGCTCCTTTCCCCAGTGTCGGCGGTGCAGGAGGCGCTGGCCCAAGCCCAGCTGCAGGGCGAGAGGAGCCACACGACAGCCTGGCACAACCTCTCGCAGGTCCAGCACGCCCTCGGTATGAAACCCGCTGCTTCTGGGGGTGGCTTTTCCCTTCAAGCCGACCAAAATCATCTCTTCTGGCGGGATGGAGATGGCCACGGGCTTGTTTTGAGGCTTCTCCTCTTGTCTTCCTCTTAGATAAGCAGCTCTCAGGCGAGCTCCAGGTGATTCAGAGCCAGCTTCTAAACGGTACGCCGAGGGCAAGGTGGTTTGGGGGGAAATTCAGGCAGAATCCCAGCGTTTAACACCGGGGGTGGGCAGTGGGGGCAAAAGCAACGTTTTTCCTCCCTCCAGTGTCCCAAGAAATGGAGAACGTGCGGTGGAAGATGGCACAGTGCAAAACGGAGTGCGGGAAGGAGCTGTCAGAGCGCATCCGTGCCCTGGGTGAGAGCCTGATTTGGGTGAAAAATTGTTAAATCCAGTCCTTTGAGCCCAAAGCACTGGGCAGACACTCTAAAGGTTCCTAAGACGCGCCGGGAGCTCACGGAGCCGATCTCAGTGAGGTCGAGCTCTCATGAAGCACGATGCTAACGGAAAAAACTCGTTCTCAGCCTGTTGATAAACACACACACAAAAAAAACCCGGCATTCAGTGAAAGGGCTTTGAGGTTTCGATGGGCGAAGCTGAAAGAGCAGCCGCTCACCCAGGAAAAATACCCAGCAAAAGCCACAGCGCAAATCAGGGCGGAAAGGAAAAGGGGAAGGGCCCTAACCAGGGTTTCTTGGGGTTTCTTCTGGCGAAACCTGGACAGAAACTGGGTTTCTTGGGGTTTCTTCTGGCAAAACCTGAATTACCTTTTTCTCTCGTTTTCCACCCCGGCAGAGGGAAGGGAGGCGCCGGAGCAGGCGCTGGAGCAGCTGGAGGAGCTGCGGCAGGAGCAGAGCCGCGTGGAGACGCTCCTCAGCACGGCGCTGGAGGGGCTGCGAAACCTCTCGGGTGAGGGGGAGAGGCTGAGCCGAGCCCACAGGCATCCCCCCGCACTCACCCACCTCAGCTTCTCTTTTTTTGTTGTTTTATTTTCCCTGTTTTCTCTCAGAAATTCTCTGCACGAGGTGTCCCGCCGGCTGGCTGCAGTTTGCCAGGACCTGCTACCTTTTCTCCACTGACGCCAAACCCTGGATGGAGGCTAAAGACTCCTGCGCCGGGCTCGGCGGGCAGCTGGCCATCGTCAAGAGCGAGCTGGAAAACGTAAGCCGAGGATTTTCACAAAAAAAGCACCAAAAAGAACCAAAATAGCTGCCCACAATTAACACGTTTAGAATATTAGGCTTATACAAAGCAAGCGGAAAGCAGGAGGTTCAGCGCGGGCCATTGGAGCCTTCACAGCTGGGAAAAAGCCTCCGAGTTCCCCAGCCCTGAGGTTCCCCTGTGGTTCTGAAGTGGCTTGGCCAAATCCATTGGGTTTGTCCCCAAAACGACTGGTGTGATTTTGTGCCAGGCTGGTGGCACCTCGCGCTTGTCCCCCGCCAGGGCCGGGCTCCCCACCGTCACCGACTGCTGCCGACAGCCAAAGGGCAGCTCCCCGTTGGTGCCCCCTTCCCATCCTGAAGCCTTTTTTTCCCCCATTTACAGAAATTTCTGGCAAATTACATCATGGAGACGCGAGTGTTCTGGCTGGGCCTGAGCGACATGCACAAGGAAGGCGACTGGCAGTGGGTGGACGGCCGCTCCCTCTCTCTCTCGTATGTTTTCCAGCAGCATCGGAGGGCAAACTGCCCCCCCAGCCCAGCTTTTTAATGCTTTTTTGGCCCCAAAAAAACGAGCGCTGCACCCTTACTAACCCACGCCCATGCTCTGCTCTGGCGGAGCGTGAAAATGGCACAGGAAAAGGTTTTCTGGCCAACAGGTTGTTTCTGACAACTCTCCTCGCTCTCAGGATTTGGGGGAAAAGCCCCGAAATGGAAGCAGGGCTGGTCGGTGCTAAACGGGGGGGGAAAGGGAAAATCACTGACCTGGGGGCAGAGCTGCTTCGAGGCGGTAAAAGGAGAGGAGAGGACGCTGCAGGGAGGGGGTGAGCTCTGCCTGGCTGCTCCTTCCGTAGAACCTTTAAAAAAAAACACACAAAAAACATCAAAACCAGCCGGTTTCCAAACGGAGAGCTTCCTACCCAAACTGGCCTGCCCCCCCCCCACAGGTTTTGGGGGAGAGGCGAGCCCAACAACGTGGGGCAGCACGGTGAGGACTGCGCCACCGTCTCCTCCCGCGGCCTCTGGAACGACGCCACCTGCAGCGGTGCCGAGGCCTGGATCTGCGAGCGCAGCTGCTAGCGGGCCTCAAAAAAAGGAAAAAAGGGGGAAAACCAGCAAAAAAGAGGGCGTGGGACGGAAAGGCGGCACTGCGGGGCGAGGGATGACTTGCTGCTGCGTGATTACCCACCGCGGAGAAAGCGAGATGGAAAAAATGCTTAAAAGATGAGAAAAAAACCAACAAAAGCGAGGGGTGCGGGGTCAGGAGGCATCGCCGCGCCGTGGGTTTTGCTGCGGGTTCTGCTCCTTCCCCCTCCTCAGGCTCTCGGTGAAGCCGCGTGGCTGCGGACCCCGAAACAGCAGCAGCAGGAGCCAGGATTCGCTCTGCGGGGGAAGGTGCTGGCGTGGAAAGAGGTGGCCGAAAAGGGGAGCGTCCTCCCGGGACCCAGCGCCGCCATGGGGTTCGAGCTAGAGGAGGGTTTGGGCAATTTTGGGAGGGTTCCTTAACATTTTGTGAGCCGCTTCCCTGCCACGCGCTCAACCTATCGCTTGCCACTTAATCAGGACAAAAAAAATAAATAAAATCGTTTGATTGCAACTTGAAACTAAACCAACGGGAGCAGAGCGGCCCCGAGGGGGGTCACGGCACACCTTATTCCCAGAGTTTAGGTGAAAAAAAAAACAAAAAACGGAAGAGAGAGCGGCAAAGCCGAGGTGTGAACGTGTTTTTGGGCTGCGCATGCAAATCCCCAGCTCGTGGGCAGCGAGGCGCGACGGTTGTTTTGCCGAAAAGCCTCGCTGCTGGATTCCCCTTCCTGGGGCGGGCATGGGCCCCGCTGGAAGATTTGGGATTTCGCCTGCATGGCCTCCAACGCCCCCGACCATGACCGCGTTGTGCGCGGGGTGGTTTTATTCACACCCCCCTAAAAAAAAAAAAAAGCAAACAAAAATCCACAGCTTTTTAGGAGCCGCTTCCAGCCTCACACAGCCGGTGGTGTCACCGTTCTGCTGCAGCCCCGGCGCCCCCTAAAACACCGATCCTATTACTCCCCTTGTAAAAAAAAAAAAAAACACAAAACTTTTATTTGGGGTGGGGAGGGCGCAGCTTTGTCCCCCATTTGCATGCCACCGCCGGCCCAGCACGGAGAGGAACCGAAACCTTGGGGCCGAGCCGCTGGCCAAAATGGGGTGCCGGAGGCGGCGAGGGGTGTGCCGGGCTGCGTGCCGGGGGCTTTAGCTCCCCCCTGGGCGCCTGCGCGGCCGCTCGCCCCGGCCAAGCATGGCCCAGCAAGAGACCTACGGCAACTGGCTGGGCCCCCCGCCGCTCCCTGCCAAGCGGCTGGTGAGACAAGCAGGTAAAAATTGGGGTGAAAACACCTTTATTCTGGGTGGTTTTGGGGGCAGCAGGGGTCCCGGTGAGGTGGGGAGGTGTTGGGTTGCGCAGGAGGGCAGTGCCAGTGGAGGGAGCAGGGCGAAAGGCGTCGGGATGCGCGGGGTCACACGGGTTCCTCTCTCAGCCGAAAAAGTCCCTAAATCTCCAGGTTTTCACCTAATTTCACACACGCAAACTCCGCGCCAGATGCTCAAAAAGCATCAGCGGCATCCTCACCAGCGGTGACGGTGTTACAAGAGTTTTTGGGTATCCTCCTGTTATCCCAACCACCTTTTCCTTCCCCGTTTTTTTTGGCAGGAATTTACTCCGTTGCTGGGAAGATGACACCCCCGGGTGACTTCAGGCCGGGTAAGTCAGCAGATTCACCTTTTCAGGCTTTTTTCTGTAGCACGGGTGGAAAGCAGAACTCCCTGAGGTGCCTCCCCAAGGCTGAACCGGGCTTTATTTTCAGCTCACTCGGTGAAATGCGCCTCTATACGTGGTGTTTCTCTCTGAATTGGGTTCCTTCCATAAGATGAGACCAAATTGCCTAAAAAAATGAATAAATAAATAAATAAATAAATTTGAAAATCTTCCCTGGAGAAAGCGAGAGGGGATTTATCGCTCCACCTGCTCAAAGCCAGGGTTTGCAAGTTCGCAGCTGAAATTTGTCCCCTCCTGGCATAGAGGAGTTCAGATTTTGGCAGAATCGCTTAGATTTGCGAGCAGGGGGAGGACCCAGCTCTGAAAGAGTGCAGCGACATCGTAAAACTCCATAAAAATGATTAAATTACACACCTAGTGAGAAAAAGCTTGCCGGAGCTCCTGCGGATTTACCGAAACTGCAGCTAACTCTGCGAGGGGAATTGTGTTTTTTGATGCTTCCCGAAGGACTGAGCAGATTGTTAACAGCTGGGATTCCTGCCCAGAAAAAAACACAAATTTCACCCATTTTTCTCTCCCGCAGCATCCCCAGACAGCTTTGCCGATGAGGATGACTACGATGACGTGTCTGTGTCGGAGTCGGAGCGCAAGCCACCAGCATCCGATGAAGATCTGCGGAGCCAGAGGAGCAAAGGAGGCACAGGTAGCACCCTCCTCCTCTCCCTGCATCCCCCGTGTGGTCGAGGGCCTCAGCGGGGCAGGATTTGACCCTAAAATGCCTTAAAAAAAAAAAAAAAAGCCCTCCAGAGATGCTTTCCTACCTCTCCACAGGGGTTTACATCCTGGCGGGGAAACCGGCGTCTCCAAATCCTTCCCGGACAGGTGAGTCGCTTCGTTTTGTCCCACCTAGGCTGACACCAGAGGGCTCGAGTGGGTTTTTCTCCTGATTCCTCCCTGATTTCCCCGCACCGATCTCCGCAGCCGACCCGGAGGCTGGCCGGGGCCCCAGGCAGACGTCGGTGGCCGTCCTCTACGTCTTGATGGCTCTGAGCTTCGTCGCGTGGGCGCTGCTCCTCACGCTGGTCTTGGTGAAACGTAAGTGGCCCCACAAGTGGCCCCGAGGGGCTGGGAGGCAGCTGGTTTGGTGAAACACCCTAAAAAAAAAAAAAAAGCTTTTTCATCATGAAAAATAACATCTTCAGCACAAGGTGGAAATCCACAATAAATCCCTCACTCAGCCCACAGAAATCTTAAACTGGGTGAATTTCGAGGTCACTGCATGTTCCTTGACATGATCCAATCCCATTTTTTTCCATCGTTTCCATTCCAGAAGTGGAAATCACGACGGAGTTGGAGCTCTTGAAGTCGAACCAGTCCGAGACCCAAGTTAACAGTAGGTCCTTGGATGCTCAGCCCCACGGTGACACGCTCCCAGCTCAGCGGGAGTTGGGAGACCCTGATTTTGGGGTGTTGGTGTCCTTTCTGGCACCACGTTTCATTACTTGGTGTAAATTGAATAAAAAAAAAAAAATGACTTTTGGGGAGGAGGGGGGCTCCCGGTTCTGCTCCAGCTCTTTGTGGAACAACACCAGCTTCGGTTTGGTTCCGATTCCCACTGATCCACGGGGAACTGCAGTGGGGTAACAGCATAAATCGGGCACTGACCAAGCTCTGGCCTCAATCCCAATGGAATTAGCCCCAAAAAGGGTGCAAACAGGAGCAAATCAGCCCTCTGGGTGTCGTGGGAGTTACCCTGGCTGTGGATTAGGAGCTCGCCGGGGGGGAAATCCACCCTGTTACCTCTGTTACAGGACGGGAAGGGTGTAAATCCTATCGAAAATTCTGCAAAAGTCAAATATAATTGGCCAACTCCTTAACTGCTGCCAAATGAGTGATTAATTAAATGTTATTACGAGTGATATTGCGGCAAAATGTCACCCAGAAAGAAAACCGTGCAGCAAAACAGGCAGCTGGTGGTGCAGGAGCTTTGACAGCCCATTTCTGCATGGGGAAATGAACTAAATCCCGGGAGAAAAAGCCAAAGATTTGGGAAATCCAAAGCGGGGAGGGGGAAAAAGGGTGGGTGGGTAGAGGGGGGCTCACCCTGCTGCGCTCCCCAGTGCTGCAGGAGATGTCGGAGGCACGGCAGGAGCAGATGAGGGTGCGGAGCGGGATGCGCAGGTACTACAAGGAGCTGCAGGACGTCGCAGGTAAAGCTCCGGGACTATCGCTGTCGTGACAGTGCCCCAGGAGAAAAACCTGGGTTTAGCCCAAAAAGGCTGGAAAATTAGGGTGAGCCGTGCTGGTTTTGAGACGTTTTGGGGGTTTCTCGTCCTTCCAGCGCTGATCTGCCATAACCTCCCGAACAAACAGTGCTTGGCTGGCTGGAAGATCTTCGAGGGGAGCTGCTACTACTTCTCGACGGAGGTGATGAGCTGGTCGGCTGCGAAGGAGACCTGCATCGACCAAGATGCTCACCTGGTCATTATCGAAACGGATCTGGAGCAGGTCGGCCAGATGCTTTCAAGTGAAAAACCGCCATTTTTTCAGCTTGAACGGTGCCCAAAGCCCCTATTCTGAGGGGAATTCCTGCTCTGGCAAACAGGGGACCTCCAAAACCTTTTTTTTTTTTTTTTTTTTTTTTTAAATTGTCCATCTGCTCGGTAATTTGAAGTAGAAAGTGCTTGGTGGCTAAGCCAAGTTGGGTAAAGTCATATTTCTTTTTAGGAGTAAGTGCTAAAAATGTGTCAAAAAGGGTCCAAATATCCTTTCCAGAGCACCGTGGTTGCATTTTACTTTAAGGCACCAAATCTGTTTTCTATTTACCAAAAAATTCTGCTCAGTTGTGGTGACGATATCACCGATTACCAAAAACTTTGAGATTCCCCATATTACTTTTGGGCTCCCCAGAATTATTGTGTTTTTTTGGGGGTTGCTGTAACCAATTCTGCCTTTTTAGGAGTTCCTGAAGGACAACGTGAACAGCAGCAACGTCTACTGGATGGGAGTGACGTATAAACCGGAGGAAGGCGACTGGTTCTGGATGAATGGCAAACCTTTAAGTGTGAGGTAAAAAATCCATACGGGGATTCCCTAAAATTGGAAAACCGTCCCAAGAGGAGAAAAAGCTGAGTTTGAGCCACTGAAATAGGGTTGTTTAGGTAATTTTACACAAAACAAAGGGCTTACATTGGAAAAATGCTGTTATGGGAGGATTTTTTCTTGCTGGTGGCACAACAACACAAAACAAAAACATTTTCTGGGGTGCAGGATGGAGCTTTTCAGCAGACTCCTTCCCTTGAAATAAAAATTTCCCCTGTTCCTGGGAGAGCTCTGCCACTGTGGCGCTCTTTTTATTTTTTCTTTCTCCCTTTCCCTCTTTTTGTTCTTTTTTTTTTTTTTTTCCTTTCTTTCTTCTTTTCCCCTCTCTCCAGCTACTGGGACACTTGGAGCCAGAACAGCAACAGCAGCAACAGGGACAAGGACAGCTGTGGCACCATGCGACCCAGCGGCATCTGGTTCAACGAGCACTGCTCCCGCTCCAACCACTGGATTTGTGAAAAGTCCTGGACATGCTGACTTTAGCATTTTTTTTTTTCCCCTGTTTTCGGACAATTTCCAATATGCAAGTAGAAAAACACATTTTAAACTTCACTCTCAGGAGCTGGACAAAATCCCAAAGCTCTGGGGGGACCAGGCTCACCCTGATGGCTCCAGGCTCCTGTTCCTTGCCTGCACAAATCCCTAAATCCAGTGAAATCTCTGCAACCATGAGCCTTGCGAGTCTGACCCGCAAAACACCAAAAAGAAAAGGGTGGGTTTGGTTAAAAAAAAGCCACTGTGGAAAGGTAAAAACCCACTCACCGGCACAAAACCAGTCCCGTTTCTCCACATGGCTGAATTTCTCCTTTTTCACCCTAGCTCCAGTACTGCATCGTGGTTTCTGCTTAACTCTCAGAAAAGAAAATTTCTGGAAAAATCCTTCCACCCCCCCTCACTTTTAAATCCTTTTTCCTGCATTTATCCTTCCCTTCCTGCAGCCCCCAGCCCCCACCTCTGCCCTGCTCTAGCCCCACATCCAACCCTCCCCAACCCGAATTCTTCTCAAAACCCTAATTTCACTCACTTGCACATTTCTGAATTCAGCACATTATCACCCAATAAATATATATATATTTTGTAAAGAAATAGCACCACTCAGTCCTTTACCCCCTAAACAAATAAAGCAGCTGCATCAGACCACCCCAGTGGCTGAAAATTTCAGGTTAAATCCAAGGAAACCCATTCAAAGCGTGGTTTGATTTTAATGATAGTTTTTAAAGGATTGTAAGCTAAAACTTGAGAGAGAGAGGATGATTTATATGTTATCGATCAGTCGAAACACAACGATTCATTGCAGGTAACAAAATGCCTTCTCTGGGTTGAAAATTAACCTTGGGATCTCCCTCTCCGCCTGTGAAAATTAGGAAATTTGTGCCAGGCTTGAGAAATTTGCTGGAAAATCAATAAGAAGGGGACCTGTGGCTGAAAATGAAACTGGTTTTTAGCCATTTCAGACTGTTTTCAGAGAAAAGTCCACCAGTGGTAGCACTGGCACAAAGATATGCTTCTGCTTTCAATAAAAACTTGTTAATTTAACAAGTTTCTTGGGAGAAAATGGTAAAAATTGCTTGTTTCTTGGGAGAAAATTCTAGAAAAGGGGGAAAAATGCTAAAAATGATTTGTTTCTTCAGGAAAGTGCTAAAAATGGGAGATAAAATGCTAAAAATGGCTTGTTTCTTGGGAGAAAACGCTGAAAATTGGTTGGATTTAGGGGGAGAGCTCCAAAAAAACACTGTTCAGAGGGAAAAAACGTTGGAAATGGGTGAGATGATCAGGAATCTGGTAAAAACGGGCTGGATGTGCTGAAAAACACAGGTTATGAGCCGGTCCGGCGCATCCCCACCGTCACTTCTCCCACGTGCAGCCCTCGGCGCTGTGGCTCTGCGATCTTTCCCCTTCCTGGGGGAGAAAGAGCCCGAGTTGGGGTGAAACGAGGCAGAAACGGGTCCGAAAGGGAGCGGGGACCCCATTAGTTCCTCGCCAGCCCCCCCGAACGCCCCGGGGAAGGGGGCGCGAGGGGGTCCGGGCGCCCTTACCGTGACGTAGGTGATCCGCATCTCGGTGGTGGGCGTCTCCTGGGGCTTCCACGACTGCCCCAGCACCCGAAACCAGCGGCGGTACTGCTCCGTCACCTGCGGACAGCACCCGTGGCCGTGTCCCCAACGTCCCCAACGTCCCCTGACCCCCCGGCTCACCGCCTGTCCCCCCCCCCCGTACCTGCCGGTTGAGGACGCAGTGCACGAGGAAGATGAAGGCTCCCTGCAGGCTGTTGACGATGGTGAAGATGAAGGCCACCACCTCCCCCCCCTGTGCCTGCAGCAGGCCCAGCCCCCACGTGCAGCCCAGGATGCAGACGTGCGCCAGCGCCTTGAACGTCATCAGCCTGCCGGGACACCCGTTTTCCTCGTTTTTCTCCCCAAAACCATCCCAAATGCTCTTCCTCCACAAAAAACAACACAAAAACCCACCGGGTGTTTTTTATGGCCGTGACGTCGGCGTTGAGGGAGGCGAGTCGCTTCCGCAGCGTCCAGAGGGTGATGAGAAAAAAGATCAGATTAATCTGTGCAGAAAGCCAAAAATTACGTACAGAAATTCCGCAAGATAGGCCTGGAAATTTGGGGTGGAAAAGGGTCAACTGTAGGGAAAAAATAAAGCACCAGCACTACGTGGTGTGACCTCCACCAAGCACACGCAGCCCATGGGACGTAACGTCACCCTTAAACACGTGTGAATTTGCTCTTTTTAGGCAAATCTCTAAAAGTTGCTCAGTTTAGGGTCTGTGGAGGAGGAACCATGGGCACGATCATGAATTTTGGTTGGAAAAGGGGCCAAAAGATATAAAACCCCATCGTTAACACAGCACAGTGCCACCTCCACCAGGTTCACTGGACATTGCCTTAACGCTGTCCTTAAAGATGGACAAATTTTCTCTTCTCCCCCCAATTTTTCCCCCTTTTCTGCAGCAAAACACCCACCAGGATGATGACGCAGACGGGGCCGATGAAACTCCAAATGAAGCCTCTCGTCGTGTTCAGCCAGCAGCTAAATGGGCAGAAAAAGGGGAAAAAAAAAAAAACAAAACCACCCCGGCCACCGCGGGGCAGTTTTGGTGACGTTGAAAACACCCGCACCCAGATGCCGGGGCGTCCTTTTTGGGGGAGAATCCTGCAAAACGCATGGCGTTCTGCGCCGATCCCACCCCCTTGGCTGACCCCATGCCCGGGGGGGACTCACTGCTTCTCGGTGCCGTAGCCGTCGGGGCGCGTGGCGGCGGAGGCGGCCACCACGATGGCCGGGAGGCCGTAGCCCACGGGGTAGATGTATCTGCGCTTGAAGCGGGTGGCGCTGAGGTAGTTGAGGACGCGCAGGTTCCTGACGGTGAGGAAGAGGTGCAAACCCTCCAGGAGCATCCAGGAGAAGGAGGCGAGGAAGAAGTAGTGGAGGCAGCCGGCGATGATCTTGCACAGCGGCTGGGTGGGGGGGACACCGAGGCCGCGGTTGGCTCCGGGAGGACTTTTGGTGTCACCACGGGAGGTGGTGGCGCCTCCAGCCCTCGGAGATGTCCCAAACGCCCCGTCATGGCCTTGAACCTCGAGGGCTTTGAGTTCAGGGTGGACCAGAGACTTCCAAAGGTCTTCTCCGTCCTAAGCTCGGCTGTAATTCGAGCGGCTGCACCCTCCCAGAGGAGGAGGGGACCCAACAGCCTCAAGGAACCCCGGGTGGGTGGACCTGCCTTGGGTTCAGGGGTGATCTGGAGGCTCCCAGACATCCTGCTCAGTCCCGGTTATCCTAATTCGGGTGCTCTCACAGCAAGAAGGGAACCAAGGACCGAGGGGAGCCCCAACTACTGGGACCTGCTTTGAGACGGGGTTGGCCAGCAGGTCTCCAGACCTTCCTCAAACCTTTCCTACACCATAACTCGAGATGCTCAAGGAGACCCCCAAGATGCTCAAGGAGACATCAAGGAACCCTCGAATACCCCAAGATGCTCAAGGAGATCTTGAGGAGCCCATGGGGAACCCAGGATGCTCAAGGAGACCCCCAGATGCCTGAGGAGACCCCAAGGAGCCGTTACCTTGTTGCTGGTGAGGGGCTCGGCCACGAGGAAGAGGAGGTCAGCGATGAAGAGGCAGATGCTGAGCTGCAGGTGGAGGGAGATGCTGACGCTCCAGAGCGAGCGGCACAGGACGAAGGTGACGATGGTGAGGAAGAGGCAGAGCAGCGACACCGACAGCCCCACGCGGCTCACCACCCGCAGCGCGTGGCTCTCGTTCCCCTGCAATGACATCACCCGTGACGTCACACGCGTGACGTCACGCCTGCCCCGTCCAAGCTCAACTGCTGGGCGAGGAGAGAACGTGAAACGGCGCGGGCAGAACACGCGGGGCCTCACTTCTCGGATGGCCATGATGATGGCGAAGCTGGAGAAGTGGTTGCAGGCGCAGATGGAGCTCCGGTTGTCCCCACCGGTGCGACGGCAGCCCTCCGGTGTCCACTGCCCCTTGGAGTCATCCGGCTTCCAGGACACGCAGACCGCCTCCATGCCTTCCTGCAGCGACTGCGGAGCACGGCCCCCCTCCAGGTTTCAGCCCCCTGTAGGGTCGGTGTCGCCCCTTCCCACCTTTGGGTGCCAACGGGGACAGGGACGCGCCGAGCCTCGGCTTGGGGAGGCGCCGACCCTGAATTTTCGCTAGATCTGAATCTGGGGATGCACCAAGTCTGAATTTACACCGGGGCAGGGCCGCACCAGATCAGGATTTGCACCACATGCCAATTCGCACCAGGAAAGAGAGCCACCAAATCCGAATTAGCGCCAGGGCAGGAATGCACCGGTCCTGAATTTGCGCTGGATCTGGGTTTGCAGCAGGGCGGTGTTTACTGAAGTGAGTTGCATGAAATGCAAATTTGCATCAGGGTGGGGATGCACAGACCCAAAATTGCAGAGGATCCAGATTTGCATAGAGTCCAAATTCACACCAGGCTGGGGATTTGCACCAACCCCAGATCTACGCTGGATCTGAATTTGCAGCAGGACGGGGCTGCACCGACCCTGAATTCACCTCAAACTGCACCGAAGCCGCGCTCCGAACTTGCACCACTGCAACGCCCCTGCTGCAACAGGTCCTGCCGTGCAATCCCTGGGAAAATCCCCCCCCGGCACCCCCCCAGCAGCACCCCGGGGCCCCCCAGCGCCCACCTCGTTGTGCTGCAGGGTGATAAAGAAGTCGCTGGAGAAGGTGGTTTTTTTGTCGTTCCCCACGGTGCCGCCAACTACGCGGGAGATGAGAACCCCCGGGGGCATCTCCGTGACGTTATTCAGCACGTCCTCCAAATTCTTGTAGACGATGAAGGCCACCGCAACCGTGTCTGCGCAGAGAGATGGGTTAAAACCACCCCAAAATGGCAAATTTAGACTTCTTGGGCTTCCGTTCCCGCCATGCAATGGCCCTACCTTTTGGCAATATGGTGCATCTGATGTTCAGCTCCTCCTTCTCCACCTTCAGCTCCAGATTATTCACCCCAATGGGGCAGGCATCATCCACCAGCTTTGTCTCGGCCTCTGATTTGGGGAAAAAAAAAAAAAAAAAAGGCAAAAAAAAGGCAAAAAAAAGGCATTTGGGGTCTTTTGCCTGCCCTGAGCACCACCGCGCTCTCGCAGACCTCAGGGAACGGGTACGAGCGAAACGCCAAGCCGGCTCTCAGGGCATCGCCATGCCCCGAAACCTTTTGGGGGTGCTGCGGGGGGGGGGGTTGGGGGAGCATCGTGGGCACCCGTGGGTGCTGGGGAGGGGGGAGGCGTACGCATGAAGGTGGTGTTCAGCTCCTGAATGCCGCCGTGGGCGGCCTGCAGCACGATGGCTTCGGTGCTCTGAATCAGCAGCGCGGTCAAGTTGGCTCCGTGCTGGGTGTCCTGCTGGTTCCTCACCACGCTCTGCAGCTCGCTCAGCACCTCCTGGGGGGCACGGGGGGGGACACGGGGGGAGAGATGTGTGTAGGGGATGAGGGGTGCAGGGGACAGGCGCCCCGCTGCCCCCCCTGTCACCTGCAGCGTTTCCTCCGTGGTGTTGGCGCAGGTTTCCTTCGGGCCCTTGGTGCTGTTCAGCAGCTTGGTGCAAAGAGGGAAGCCCTGGGGGGGGGGGGGGACACAGGGGGGGCAGTGACATGGACCTGCACCCCATGGACACGTCTGTCCGTCTGTCTGTCCCTGCCTCACCACCCACCCCAGGACCCGCTGTCTCTGTCCATCCGTCCCTCCCTTCACCCACACCCCCATCTTTTGCCCCAAACCCCTCTTTTTCCCCCCAAACCCCTCTTTTCCCCCCCCCCCCCCAACCCCACCTTCTTCCCCTCGCAGAGTTTCTTGACCGGCTCCAGGTTGGTGACGTCGCAGGCCTCTGTAGGGCAAGGGGGGGTCACGTTTTGGGGAAAAAAAGAGGTTAAAGGGTTATGGGGCGGGGAAAGGAAGGGGGTCACAGTTTGGGGGGGGGGGTGGAGGGGCTGCTCTCAGCAATCCCCCAAATGGGGGGAAAAAAAAAAAAAAGGAGATTATGGGGAGGGAAAAAGGGTGAAAAAAGGGGAAATGGAATATAAAAAAGGAGGGGGGGGGAACGGTGAAAGCGTTGGGCCCGTTACCTTGGCAGACGATGGAGGAATCTTGGATGGTGCAGATCATTTTGGGGGGGCACCCGCAGACGGCGGAGGAGTTTTTGATGGAGCAGACCAAGCCGGGGGGGCACTCACAGACGGAGGAGTTTTGGGTGGAGCGGATCAAGCCGGGGGGGCACTCACAGACGACGGAGGAATCTTGGATGGTGCGGATCAAGCCGGGGGGGCAATCACAGACGACGGAGGAATCTTGGATGGTGCGGATCAAGCCGGGGGGGCACCCGCAGACCCAGGGCTCCCCCCCCAGCTGCCCACTCCTCGCCGTAGGGAGCCCCAGGCAGCAGCTGCTGGCGGAGCAGGACTGGTTGTCACACTGCACTGCGGGGGACATCGGGGGGGGGGGGCATTGAGAGGGGTCCCAAGCCCCCCCCCCTCCCCAAAAGGATGAGGAGAGGACCTGGGGCTGAGCCCCCCCCCCCCATCCCCATAACTCACGGGTGAGCATTGTGCCGGCAGCGGCGTGGAGGAGGCTCAGGAGGCAGCACAGTGCTGGAGGGGGGGGAATTGGGGGGGTGTCAGTGCTCTGTG
This sequence comes from Anas acuta, assembly GCF_963932015.1. Classification (NCBI taxonomy): domain Eukaryota; kingdom Metazoa; phylum Chordata; class Aves; order Anseriformes; family Anatidae; genus Anas; species Anas acuta. The sequence continues at coordinate 1,454,134 of NC_089010.1, read as the reverse complement.
ACCCCCCCCCATAGGGTTCCCAACTCATTTGGGAGGCTCCAAATCCCCCTTTTTCTAAGCATGCCCCCCCCCCTCCACCAGAGCTCCGAATTCCCTTTTGAGCCTCAAACCTTTCTTTTTGGGGCTCTCCCCACCCCTCCTTTTTTTTGGGGGGGGGAGCTAAATGACCCCCTTCTGGGGGCTAAATACCCCCTCAAGTCTCAACCCCCCTTTTGGGGTCTCAAACCCTTCTTTTTGTGTCTCAACTCCCCCATTTGGGGAGTCCAAACACCTCATCAGGGCTCAAACCCCACGTTTTGGGACTCACCTCCCCCCCCCCCCAAAAAAAAACACTGAAAACCTCCTTTTTGGGGCTCAAAGACTTCTTTTTGGGGCTCAACACTTCCTATCATGGCTCAAAACCTCCTTCCTGGGGCTCAAAACCTCCTATCACGAACCAAAATCTCCTTTTTGGGGCTGAACACTCCCCTTTCGGGGCTCAACCCTTCCCATACGAGCTCTGCCCTACCCATTTTGGGGCTAAACATCCCCTTTTCTGGGCTCACGTTCTTCCCCGCCCATCTCACCCCCCTCTTTTGGGTCTCAAACCCGTCTTTTGGGGGTGTCAAACCCTACTTTTGGGGCCAAACATGCCCTCTCTGGGCCCAAACGCCCCCCCCCACCATGGCTCAAAACCCCCTTTTTGCCTCATTCTTCCCCATCCCAACTCAGCCCTCACCTTTGGGGTTAAAAACACCCTTTCTGGGCTTGATTCCCCCCACACACCTCCCCAATCAGGTCTCAAAATCCCCTTTTGGGTCTCAAACGTTTCTTTTGGGGGGATGAAAATCTCCTTTTGGGGCTCATCCCTCCCCATCAGAGCTCCAACCCCCCCACTGGGGCTAAAAACCTTACTTTTGGGGGGGGCTAAAATCCTTCCTTTTTAAGGTCATCCCACCCACATCAGAGCTCACCACCCCCTTTTTCAGGGCTCAAAACCCCCTTTTTGGGTTCAACCACATCCCTTCCCAGGCTCAAAGCCACCCTTTTGGGGACAAACCCCTCCATTTGGTACCCGACGCCCCCCCCCCCAGCCTCCTCACAGGATTCAAAAATCCCCATTTTGCAACGATTTCAATTTGGGCCGTTCCCTGCTACAGCCTCGACCCGCTTCCGCCCCTGCCTCAGTTTCCCCTTTTCCCATTCCCCTCCATTTCAACCCAAATCCGTGCCCGGGTGGGGGGGCAGGCATGACTCACCCCGGAGGCAGGCGGCGAGGTGGGGGGACCCCATGACAAGCGTTGGGGACGCGGTGGCACCGCAGCACCGGTGGCAGAGAGGAAGCAGCACCGGACGGCCCTAAAACCACCGTTCGGCCCCAAAACCGCTTCCCACCCCTTTCCATCCCCCCGCCTCGCTGCGGGCTGAGGCCTGAGGCCGCTCGTGACACCTCGGGGCAGTGACGAGGCTCCCCCCCACGGACATTTGGGGGACATTTGGGGTCCTGGTTCCCACTGGGACACTCGGGTCCCCTCCCAGTGCCCGTGACCCCATAACCTCGTCCCCACTGGGACACTCAGGTCCCCTCCCAGTGCCCGTGACCCCATAACCCTGCCCTCGTCTGGATGCCCGAGGCTCTTTCTAGTGACAGCGACCCCATAACCGCATCCTCCTGACCCCATAACAACGTCCTTGTCCCCTGCCCCAACCCCTGGGTCCCTTCCTAGTGACCGTGACCCCATAACCTTGTCCTTTCTGGACATGCAGTTCCCTCCCTAGTCACTGACTCCATAACCACATCCTCCTGACCCCATAACCACATCCTTGTCCCCTACCCAGACGCCTGGGTCCCTTCCTAGTGACAAGGACCCCGTAACTTCGTCCTTGCCATAAATACCTGGGTCCCTCCCTGGTGACTGCGACCCCATAAGCACATCCTCATGACCCCACAACCACATCCTCGTCCCCTCCCAGATGCCTGGGTCCCTTCCCAGTGACAAAGACCCCACAAACTCATCCTTGCCATGACACCTGGGTCCGTTCCTAGTGACGACCCCATAACCACATCCTCGTGATCCCATAACCACATCCTCATCCTCGTTTATTGCCCCTCCTGGGCGGGAGGAGGCATAAATTAATTGGGGTGGGGTGGGAGGTGGGGTGGCGGGGGGATACAGGGACCTCCAGGGGGTGTGGGGGGGGGACAGGACATGGGATCGGGGTGGGGGACACGAGGTTGGGGACAGGACTGGGGGATCCCGCGGTCAGCAGTACTCCGAGTAATCCTCCTCCACGTAGTTCGCGGGGAACCAGCCGACCTGGGGGAGCAAGGACACGAGGAGAGGGGGGGTGAGGACCTCGGAGGGGTCCCGGGGGGGGGTTCTGGGGGGCTCAAGGGGCCGTACCCGCCCGTAGATCTCCCCCTTCCACCAGCCGGGGTGGCCTTTCTTGCTGAGGACGCGGATCACGTCGCCCTCGCGCAGCGTCAGCTCCGTCCGGTCGCGGGCGCAGAAGTCGTAGCGAGCCTTGGCCGAGCCGAAACTGCGCACGGCCCCTGGGGGGGGGGACACGGGGACGATGGTGAGACCCCCCCCCGGGCCACCTCCCCTCCCCGGCACCTGTCTCTCCAGGCCCTTTGTCCCCCGTTGGCCGTCCCATGGCCGTTCCCTCGAGCCGTCCCCCTCGAGGTGTCCCCGTGGCGCGGCTGCCCCCATACCTCACCCGTAGCCCCCCCAGCAAACCCCGGTAACTTGTCCCTCTTGGGCCATTCGTCCCCATCGACCTGAGGACGTTGGTACGGGGAGGAAGACGCCACCTCCATCACACCACCACCACCACGAGCCCACCACCTCCATCCCAACACCATCCATCCCATCCCACCACCATGGGGGACCTCACCCCGTCCATCCCACCGCCACCCCCTCCGCCCCAACCCACCCCCCCAGGCCCTACCGGGCAGCCGGGGCCCAGCCCGGCTCTCGGGTTCCTTGAAGGGCACCAGCAGGGCCGTGTCGAGCGCCTTGAAGCAGTCTTTGAGGGAGTTGCGCTGGTAGAACTCCACCAGCTCCTGCAGACGACACGGACCAAAGGGGTCACCATGAGCCCCCCCCCCAGCCCCAACGGGGGTCCCCCAGGCAGCGGGGTTGGGGTTTGGGGGGCTCCAACACCCACCACCAGCCCCTTGAAGGCCTTCTTCTCGGTGAGGCGGTAGAGCCCCTCCGCCGTCATCACCTTGATGTGCTTCACCTCCGTGCGGTACCTGGGCGTAGGGACATTGGGGGGGGCGCTGAGCTGGTGACCCCCTTGTCCCCGTCCCACCCCGCCCAAAACCCCAGGGGTGGTCCCTGGGGGTGTCCCTGGCCCCTACTTGATGCTGATGGCGAATTCACCGGCGTCCTTCACCCGCTGCCGCACCAGGAAGGCGCCGTCCGAGCGGGGCGTCAGGATCTGCTCGGCTTCCCCACGCTCCATGGGGCCCGCGTACCTGGGGTGGGACGGGGTGGGGGTCCTGAGCCCCCCCAAACCAGCACCCCCCGCCTGCCTGGGGTGAGCTGGGGGCTACGGGACGGCCCTGGGGATCTGGGGGCTCCCAGGAAGGATGGAGGCATCAAGGGGGGGGGGTTGGGGGTGATGGGATGACCCAGGGGGGATGAAGGACCCCAAAAAGGGACCTGGCAGGGGGGCAGAGGCTGTGGGGTGACCCCACGAAGGATGGGGTGCCCCTGGGGGAGATTCATGGGGTGCCGGGGGCTGTGGGGGTGTTCCTTGGCGAGGATTTGGGGTGGGGGGTGCCCGGGGCCTATGGAGGTCCCCCAGGGGAGGATTTGGGGTGGTCTGGGGGGATTTGTGGGGCCTCCAGAGGAGGATTTAGGGGACCCTGACACCCACCAGAGGTAGACGGAGAGATCCGGCAGCGGCGTCTGTGGGAAAGAGGCAGAGAGGGGGGTCAAAGAGGGGGACAGAGGGTGACTCCCTCGAGACTCCCCCCAATATCCCACAGACCCCTCCCTCTCCCTCCAAATCCCAAGACACCCCAAAAATTTTGGGGATGTCCTCACATTGCCCAGCCCTTGGGGCTCCTTGGAGCCATTTTGGGGTCTCTCAGGGGGTTTTGGGGTCCCCGTACTCACGCAGATGAAGGGTCTGACGGCGGCACAGGGGAACCAGCCCACGTCGCCATTGACCACGTTCCTGCCCTGGGGACAAAGGACCATGGTGCTGGGGGGGCCCACGGGGGTCCCCTGGCCCCATAACGGGGTCTGACCCCTTGGGGGGTCTGGGGTGGCTGCGGGAGCCTGGGTTATCTCCATCGCAGGGATCCACCATGGCCATGAGGGTCCAACCCCATGGTGGGGGGCTCCGCAGAGCTGGGGGGGGGGGCGGCATCCTAGCAGTGGGGGGGTCGTGCCCAACCCCATAAGCATCCAGTCCAACCACAGCTCCCCAGCTCATCGGTGGGATCTCGTCTGGCCCACGGTGGACGCAGGAGGCTCTGGATTCACCACGTGGGTCCGGCACGGATTTGGGGGGCTGCCCCTCCCCACTATTGCCCACGGTGGGGTCTGTCCCCACCTTTGGGGTCCGTCCTGCCATGGCCTTTAGGGTCCCGCCATGGTGGCCCCATCCCCAGAGGGTCCCCACCTGCCACCAGAGCTGCTCGGCCTCGGCCACGGTGACCTCCACGATGTCCCCAGGGCTGAGCCGCAGGGCAGGACCCATGGCCCCCGGTGGCGGGGGCACCCCCCCATAGTGCTGGGTCGCCTCCATCTTGGGCAGCCCTGGGGGAACGACGGCACACGGTGACTTTGAGGGGGGACGGGGACGGGGACACCCCCTCGACCCCCAAACACAAGGACCCAGACATCCAAGGCACCCCCCAGCTCGGACTCACCCAGATCTCCCCGTTTCTTCTCGGGGCCCGGCCGCTGCGACTTGTTCTGGGGACCAGCGAGACCCCGATGAGCTCCAGGGGGTGATGGCACCACCAGGACCTCCCCGCTCCCAAATTTGGGGTGTTTCAGCCCCTTTTCCCCCATTTCACTGTTACCTTCCTAGTTCCAGAGTTCGAATCTGGGACAGGAGAAGAGGAATTGCTCGTTAGTGGGGAATAGTTAACGCCTGCCCCGATTAACGCTTGGTGCTAATTAGGTTCCTGGGGGTGGTGGGCCTCATTAGGGTACTCCACAACGCCTAGCTCCACATGGGTTCCCGTAACGCCCTCCTCCACCCGTTTATCCCACAAAGTCCTGCTCCACCTTGGCCATGTTGTATCCTGCAGTGCCCTCCTCCCCATCCCGTGATGTCCTGCTCCCTCACCCCACAGCATCCCGCATCCCCCACCCCACAACATCCCACATCCCCCATCCCATAACATCCCACTCCCCGTCCCATAATGTCCCAGTCCCCTGTCCCATAACGTCCCACTCCCCGTCCCATAACGCCCCCTCCCCGTCCCATAATGCCCCCCTCCCTGTCCCACAAAGCCCCCACTGCCCCATTTCCCCTCTCACCAGCGCCGGCCCTGCCGCAGGTCCCCAGCCGCCCCAGACACTCCTTGTGCGCGGGGGCCCGGCACCGGCTGCAGCGGTACCCCTGGTAGAACGTGCCCCTGGGGGGCCACCAGGACATGGGGGGGGGACACAGTCAGCTCATGGGGACGCCCCTCGGCCCACCAACCTCACCCACCCGGGCTTGGCCCAGTCCTGGGCCCACCTCGGCCTTGGAGGCCTTGACCCATCGGGTCCTTGGCCAACGTTGGCGTTGACCCAACCAGACGCGACCCGCCGTGGTCTCAGCCCACCGTGGTCTTCACCCACCATGGCCTCGGCTCAACCAGGGTTTGACCCCCCCAGGCCTTGACTCACCCCGGTCTTGCCCCACCTGGGCCTCGACCCAGCCCTTGACCCACCTTGGCCTTGACCCATGAAGACCTCGCCACCTCCAACCGCCTCCCCGGGGCCTCCCCCCTTCCTCCAAGCCCCCCACCCGCCCCGTTTCCCACCCCGTGGGGGGATGTGGGGACGCGATTCTGGTCGCCCACCTCAGCAACATCTGGCAGGCCTTGCAGGACGTGGTGTCCTCGAAGGAGAACATCTGGAAGTCGTGCCCGTCCGCCAGCGCGTGCTCGGGGAAGATGTTGGAGCTGGTGGGAGACCGGGGGGGGACACACGTGGGTCTACTGGGGCAAATCCGTGCCCCTCGAGGCCACCCGCCCCCCTGGGGGTGCAGGTCCCCCCCGTCCCGAGGTGTGGGGGCACCTACAGGGCCATCTCGAACTGCTCCAGCCACTTCTTCTTCAGCTCGCGCGTCTTGAAGAAGAGCTCGTAGCCCTGCAGCCCGGCCGTGTCGATGAGCAGGAAGGTGTGGGTCCACTGCGGGCACGGGGGGAGGCCGTCGGTGCCCGGGACCACCAGACCGGGGCACTTGGGGCCACCAAACCTGGGTGTTTGGGGCCACCGAGGCCCTGGGCGCTTGGGTTCTCTGGGAGGACACCGAGGTTCCTTGGGGACTTGGGCCCACCAAGGACCTGAACTCTTGGGTCCACCAGGCACGGACACCCCGTAGGGTCCCAGATTTTGGGGTTCACTGGACCCGGACACCTTGGCAAGAAGACATCTGGGGCCACCAAGGACCCAGCCACACATTTTTTTGGGGGACATCTGTGTCCCGTGGTACCTTCTTGCCGTCACGGGGGCCAAGGCCACCGTCCCGCAGTTGGTGGCTCTGCAGGTCCACGACTTCTTTGGCCTCGTAGGAGTCCCCCCGGCGCTTGCAGATGATCAGGGCCTTGTCCAGGAGGAAGCCGTACCTGGGGACAGGGACAGGGGTGGCACCGGGTCCCCCCAGAGCCCCTCGTGCCCCAGGACGTCCCCACCCTGCCCTGGAGCGGCTCCCGTTCTGTGCCCTGCTCTGGGGACAAGCGCGTCCCCAGGGTGTCCCCGTTAGTGTCCCTATTTTCCGATGTCCCCATTGCGTCCCTGTGCTGTCCTGGTGTCCCCATGGTGTCCCCGTGGTGTCCCCGCGTCCTGTCCCACCTGTCCACCTTGGAGCGCCGCTCGGTGCTGGACACCTTCAGCTCCCCGTCGATCTTGGGGCGCCCGAACTGTGCCAGGGACTGCGGCTGGGGGGGGGACACCGGAGGGGACATCACTGGGGGGGGTCCCAGGTGGGCCCCACCACATCGTGGAGGCAAAGCTGAGCACGCAGAGGGATCAGGAGGGGCTGGTGGTGCTGGGGGGGGGGGGTTCCAGGGGAATTTGGGGTGCCATAGGGGGGTCAGGGGGTGCTGGGGGCGGTCGGGGGGTGCTGGGGGGGGGTCGGGGGGTGCTGGGGGGGGTCCCCACCATGTTGTGGAGGCAGAGCTGGACGCTGGTGAGCTGCTTCAGGGTCTCGTTGTCCCGTTTGACCTCGTTCACGCACTGTGCCAGGTCCTGGGGGGGCACCAGTCAGACACCCCCGCACCCCCCGGGACCTCCAAGACCCCCCTTCAAGATCCCCAAAATCCCCCCAGGAGCCCCTTGCACCCCAAGACCCCCCCCCCAGAACCTCTCCAAGAGCCCCCAGAACCCCCTTGAGACCCCCCCAGGACCTCCCAGCATCGCCCAGACCCTCCAGGACCCCCCCCAGACCCCTCAGAACCCCTCAATACCCCCCCAGAACCCCCCCAGGACCCCTGGCCCCCACCCTCATGGCATCCAGGGCCGCCCGCAGCCTCTCCCTCTCCGCCGGCTCCGGTGTCAGCTTCACCAGTTCCTAAAGGGATGGGGGGGGAGGGAGGGGGACAGCGCTCGGTCACAGGTGTCCCCCCCCCCCAAGGGACCCAGGTGTCCCCCAAAGGACCCAGCTGTCCCTTGGGTCCCCAGGTGTCCCCAGTGTTCCCAGTTGTCCCCCACCCCAAGAGATCCTTTGATCCCAAGGGACCCGGGTGTCCCCCACCCCAAGGGACCCAGGTGTCCCCCAAGGGACCCAGCTGTCCCTTGGGTCCCCAGATGTCCCCTGAAGGACCCGGGTGTCCCCGGGGGTGTCCCCACAAGCAGACCTGCAGCAGGAGGTGGTACTTGAGCACCCGCTGCATCGGCACCATCAGCAGGTCCCGCAGCGAGAAGCGCCCGTTGTTGGCTCGCTGGGAGCACTCCTGGGGGGGGCACGGGGGGGGCACGGGGTCACGAGGGGTCACAGAAGGTCAGGGGGTGGCCAGGAGGTCACGGGGGGTCAAGGGAGGGGTTAGAGGTTGGGGGGGCAGTTATGGTGTAATGGGGGGGAAGGGGGGCTGGGGGGGTCCCATGGGGTTATCGGGGGTCACAAGGGATGGGGGGGGATGTGGGGGTCACAGGGGGCCTGGGGGAGTCCGAGGGGTGCTGGGAGGGGATGGGGGGGCTAAGAGGGACCAGGGGGGGCTCACAGGGGATTGGAGGGGGGGGGTCACAGGGGTCTTGAGGGACTGGGGGGGTCCCAAGGGGAGGGGATCCTGGTGCCATGGGGGGACAGGGGGCTGTGTGGAGATAGAGGGGGTCCTGGGGGGGGTCAGGGGGTCCTGGGGAGGGGTCAGGGGTCCTGGAAGGAGGGATTTTGAGGGGGGGTCTCGCACCCACCTGCAGCTTCATGCGGAGGTCGGTGCCGGCTGCCAGCTGGTCCAGGCGCCGGGCGGCCGCCTCCACCTGGCTGCAGTAGCGGCCGTAGAGCAGGAACCTGCCGGGTCCAAAAGCGGCCAAATTCACCCCAAAACCCACCCAAAATGTAGCCAGAACCCAGCCAATGCCCCGAGTTGGAACCAAAATGGATGAAGTTGGACCCAAACTGTGGGGGATCGTGTCTGAGGTGGAACCCTGATGGAGATGAAATCGGGCTCGAAAATCAGACCCCAAATGGGCAGAACTGGACCCAAAATGGACCTGAAATTGGACCCTAAATGGGTGGAATTAGACCTAAAATGGGCCTGATGCTGGACCTGAAATCAGACCCCAAACAGGCTGGAATGGACCCAAAGTGGATGGGATGGGACCCAAGGTGGGCTCCCTGTTCCCCAAGGACTCCCCCCTTTGTCCTCTAGGACCCCCCCATTGTCCCCTAGGACCCCCAGATGCCCTCCAGGATCCCCCAGGACCCTTCCAGGACCGCCCAAATGCCCCCCAGTCCCCCAGGACCCCCCCCAGGATGCCCGTAATGCCTTCAGACACCCCCCCCTCATTACCCCCCAGGCCCCTCTCAGACACCCCAAACCCCCCAGGACCCCCCCCCCAGCCCCTCACCTCTCCTTGTAGGCGAGGAAGAGGGGGGGCAGCCCGCGGCCCCCCCCCGGGCCCCCCCACTGCCCCCCGCAGCTCCCCCAGGAAGAGCCGGTGCAGCTGCAGCAGCTCCTGCGCAGATGGGGGGGGGTCAGTGCCAAAATGGGGACCCCATTTGGGACCCCCCTACTGGGGTTACTGGGGGGAGGGGGAGTTACTGGGAGCACGGGGAGGGATAACAGGGAGTGGTAACTGGGGGTTAATGCAGTTATTGGAAGCACTGGAGGGTGACTGGGAGGACTGGGAAGGGTTACTGGGAGGACTGGGAAGGGTTACTGGGAGCACCTCGATGTTGATGAAGATGCTCTCCAGGTCTTGGGGCTGCAGGAAGTGCCTCAGGGGCCGCAGGAAGTGCTGTGGGCACTGGGCTTACTGGGAGCACTGGGAGGGGGGACTGGGGGCGCTGGGGAAACCTGTCCTAGCGCCCCCTTGTCCCCGTCCCCGTGTCCCATCCCCTGCGTAACTGCCCCCATCCGTGCCCCCCCCAGTCTGTACCCCCCTGTTCCCCCGTGTCCCCCCCAAATGTCTCCCCAAATGTCCCCAACACTCCCCATTTTCCGCCCCATCCCCATATTCCCCCGTGTCCCCCCCAAATGTCCCCATGTCCCCCCACCCTTTTACGTCCCCATATTTGCTCCCGCATCCCCACATCCTCCATCCCCCCAAATTGTCCCATACTGCCCCGTGTCCCCCCGTGTCCCCCCACACCCCCCCATGTCCCCCACCCCCCCCCTAGCCCCCCACGCCCCCCGTGTCCCCCCCACCTGGCAGATGGACTCCAGGGTCTCCGTGTACCTCTCCTCCGTCTGCCGCAGCTCCTGGAGGCAGCACAGCCTCCGGTCCACCTCCACCTTCTGCAGGGGGCAGCGGGACACGATGACACCCAGTAACTGGGGGAGGGGGTCCCATGGGTGGGGGGGGGGGGACGCTCACGGTGGCCGGGGGGGGCTCCACCCGCATCAGGTCCTCGTAGATCTCGTCGCCGTCGTCCCTCTCGGCCTCCACGCAGTCGTAGAGGTCGTCGTCCTCCTCCGCCGTGTCACTGCGTGGGGACAGCCCGCTACCCCCCGCACCCCAAACCCACCCCCCCCCAGGACCCCCCCACTCCACCCGAATAACCCTAGAAACCACCCCAAAATACCTCTGGGTGTGCACTGAGAGTGCCCCCAGTCCCTATCCAAGTAACCCCAGAGCCCCCAGTGTACCCCCCCAAGGTTCCCTAGGAATCTCTCCATCGAGAACCCCCGGGGTACTCTGGAGGCCCCCAAACAACCCTTAAATTGCCCCAATAATTCCTGAAGGACACCAGAGCACCCCCTGCGCCCCCAAGGACACCCCAAACCCCCCCCCAAACACACCTCGAATACACCCCAAAGCCCCCAGGACCTCCCAGAACCCCTTAATACCCCCCTGGCGCCCCTAAAAGCCCCTAAGACCCCTTAACATTCCCCACTTTCCCTTAATACCCCCCTAATGCCCCCCGACACCCCCCCAGTGACCCCCAAAGCCCCCCCAGTCTCCCCCAACCTGCCCCACTCACTCAATGAGGTCCGAGAGGCCGCTGTAGATGTCATCGTCCCCAACGCAGTCCTCAGTGGGGAAGGGTCTGGGGGGGGGGACGACACAACATGAGTCCCATGGGGACCGCCTCTACCCCCCCCCCCCGGGGTTGGGGGTCCTGGGGGGGGGTCTCCTGCACTCACGTGAAGCCTTTGCTCTGGGCGATGGGGGTCCAGGACAGCGTGGAGAGCGTGTCGATCACCTGGGGACAAGGATGTGTCACCGGGGGGGTGGTGGCTGGGTCATTGTGGGGGGGGTGTACGGGGGTGGCCGGGCACCTGGGGGTCCCCAGATTTGTCCCCAACGCCCCCACCTTGCCGAAGTCCTGGACGTCGAAGAGGTCGAAGGCGCCGAAGAGGCGATGCTTGGGGAGCCCGAACTTGTCGGCGCAGGCGGTCAGGAAGGTTCGGATGTTCCTCAGGCACAGGAACTGCGGGGCCACACGTCACCGTCACCCCATTGTCACCCCCATTGTCACCACCATTGTCACCTCCACCCCCACGGCCACTGCCACCCCCCCCAGAACTTTTTCGGCAGCGTTTTGTCACTGCCACGCCATCGTCACCAGCGTCGTTGCAGTCACCCCCATTGGCCCCATGGCCGTGGCCATCAACCTGGTTGTTGTGCCATGGTCATTGTCACCCCGACGGTCGCTGTCACCATCAACGTCACCCCCATTGTCCCCATCAACTCTGCTGTCACTGTCACCCCCATTGTCACCATCACCCCCATTGTCACCATCACCCTATTGTCACCCTATTGTCACCATCACCCCCACTGTCCCCATCACGCCCCCCCCCCCCCACCATCACTCCCCCTCACACCACCCCTGTCATTGTCACTGTCCCCATCACTCCCATTGGCCCCAGGACCCCAAAACCCCCTCCCTGGGGCAATTCTGTCCCTGCTCCCAGCTCCCGGTGGTTTCTCGCCCCAGGTCCCACCTGTGACATCTGAGGGCGGGGGCAGATGTCCCGGGGGGGCACGGCGCGGGGCATGAGGGCGTTGAGGAGGTGGCAGAGCAGGACCCCATCCCGCAGGGCCTGCGCCAGGTCCCACACCTGCCCCCCGGGGCTGCTGGCCCGGTGACCCGCGGGGAGCACCCGCGCCGCCACCAGCCAGCGGGCGCACTGCCGCCACGCCTCCATGGCCCTGGGGGGGCACAGCGGGGAGGGGGGGGCGGTGGGGTCACGGCTGGGGTGGAGGAGATGGAGGTGGGTCCAGGAGGGGTCACGTCTGGGTTAGAGGTGGGTCCTGGTGGGGTCACGTCTGGGGTGGAGGTGATGGAGGTGGGTCCTGGTGGGACCAATTCTGGGGAGGAACCGATGGAGGTAGATCCAGGTGGGGTCACGTCTGGGGTGAAGGTGGGTCCTGGTGGGGTCACGTCTGGGTTGGAGGTAGATCCAGGTGGGGTCACGTCTGGGGTGAAGGTGGGTCCTGGTGGGGTCACGTCTGGGTTAGAGGTGGGTCCTGGTGGGGTCACGTCTGGGTTGGAGGTAGATCCAGGAGGGGTCACGTCTGGGGAGGAGCTGCTACGGTCGAGGTCCAGGTGTGATCGCTTCTAGGGAGGAGCTGGTGGAGACGGGGTCCTGCTGGGACCAGTCCTGGGGAGGAGGCGGTGAAGGTGAGGTCCTGGTGGGACCTCTTTTGGGCAGCAGCAGCAGCAAGGACGAGGTTCTGGGGCGCTACCCCTTGCAGAGAGCAGCCGGTGGCGACGGGATCCTGGTGGGACCGATTCTGGAAAGGAGCCCACGGCGCTTGGGGGGTCCTTGCCCCCCCAGAACGCCCACGCCTGAGGAGGAGATGATGGCGCCGGGGCCCCGCGGCGCGGCCGTGGGGAGGAGCAGGAGGCGTCCTTCGTCTTCCTACCGCCGCCACCACGTCCGGGGGGGGGGACGCCTTCCTTCCCCCTTCGCTCCCGCGTCTCGGGGTGGTGGTGGTGATGGGTGGGGGTCCGGTGGTCTCGGGGACCCCCCACCCGGGGTGGAAGAGGGGTGGCGGGGCCCAACCGAGCCTTGGGATGGCGGGGGGCCGGAAGGCGTCGGAGCGGGGTGCTGCGCCTGCGCCCCGCTGGGGCCGCGGGGGGTGACGGGAGCAGGCGCCCGGATGTTGGGCTGGGGAGGAACTGGCACCCTTGGGTCCCCGTGGGGCCCCACCGGCACGGCTGGAAGTTGAGGGACCCGGGGGGGGCCCAGATGGACGGGGCGGTGGCCTGGTCCTGGTCCTGGTCCATGGGGACCCCCACGGGGGTGAACAGTGACCCAGGCCCCCCAGGGACTCAGGCGCCCAGGGGATGGTGACCCAAGACCCCCAGGTGCCCAGGGACAGTGACCCAGGACCCCCAGGTGTCTGGGGATGGTGACCCAAGACCCCCAGCCCCCCAGGTGTCCCGGGATGGTGACCCAGGACCCCCCACTCCCCGTCGTGCCCCATATCCCCCCCGTTCCCCCCCCTCACTGTCCCTCCCCTTGGTGGTGTCGCAAGGGCCGTGGCCCCCCGCCAGCCGCCTTCCCCGAAATGAGGAAGGACCTGGGCCTCCCGGCAGCCCCTCCTTTTTTTTCTGGGGGGGGGGGGCACACACATGGGTGACCGGCTGTCCTTCCCCACTCTTATGCCCCCCACGGGGGTGACCCCCACATCTCAGCCTCCCCCCCCCCAGCTCCAGCCCCCCACCCAGGTGGACCCCCCCCCCCACCCTGCTGTGCATGGGGTGACCCCCCCCATGTCCACGGGGTGCTGGCATGGGTGGCCCCAGGGTGGTGACGTGGGTGGCCCCGGGCATGTGGGTGTGGGTTACCCATTAACCAGTGGCGCGGACATAAAGGGACCCCCCCCCGGCCCCGTCGCTGACCCCCCCGCAGCCATGGGGCCTCGGGTGCTGCCCCTCATCCTCCTGCTGCTGCAAGCGGCCCCCGCCCCCGCACAGATGTGAGTCGCCCCCTCCCCACCCATGGGACACCCCCCCCCATTAGGAACCCCTTTTCTGGGGACCCCACCACCCATGGGACACGTCCACCCATAGGGCCCCCCCCCTGGGATCCTGCAAGACGACCCCCCCCCGGGACCCCAATATCTGTCAGTCCCCCGACCTAGACCCCCCCACACCCCAGATGGGACCCCCATGGCAGAGAGATCCCACCCCCAGATCACCCCTTCCCCGTGACCAGGACCCCCCTATCCCAAATGAGACCCCCATGTACAGGATCCCCAGAGCCATGGCCCCCACCTCAAGTAGTGAACCCCCCCCCGTTCAGGACCCCCACCCCATGTGGACTCCCCCCCCACCTTTCTGGGACTCCCTTGGGAGTGGATGCTGGAGGGCAATGGGGGGATTTGGGGGTGTGATGGGGGATTTGGGGGTGCCCCAGGCCCATGGGGCAGATCAGAGGGTCCCCAAGGTGCTGAGGGGGCACTGGTCGGGAACTCCCCAGGGACCTGGATGCCGTGGGGTCCCTAGGGTGGTTTTGGGGACAGAGCAGGGGTGCTGCGGTGGGGCAGACTGGGAGAAACTGGGGCTGTGGTGCAGCCCCCCCCCCATGATGGATGTCCCCAAGGGTGACGATGGTGACGCCGGCGCTGCTGCGGCTGGAGACGGAGGAGCAGGTGGTGCTGGAGGCGCCGGGGCTGTCGGTGCCCACCGAGGCCACCATCCTGGTGCAGGACTTTCCCCAGAAGCGCCAGGTCCTCCACCAGGTCCGCAGGCAGCTGAACGCCACCCACGGCATGATGACCACTGCCACCATCAAGGTCTGCCACCTCCCCGCGTGTCACCTCCCCGCCGGTCACGACCCCTCCTTGCTCAACCCCGGGGAGGGCTCAACCCTATACGAGACGGCGGAGAATCTCCACGGGGCTGGTGGGGTCTGGGGGAGGATGGCTACCAAAGGGACCACGAAGGGGCTGTCACCCTGGGGTCCCTGGGGACAGCTGTCCCAGGGTCCTTGGGGATGGTCACCTCAGGGTGCTCGAGGGTGCGTCCCTGTCCCCTGGGTGCCACCCGGTGTCCCCTGTCCCCCAGGTGCCTGCCAAGCTGCTGCCATCGGTGGTGGGGAAGCAGTACGTGGCGGTGACGGCACGCGTGGGCGCGGTGACCGTGGAGAAGGTGCTGCTGGTGTCCCTGCAGAGCGGCCACATCTTCCTGCAGACCGACAAGCCCATCTACACCCCCGGCTCCACCGGTCCGTCCCGGGGCGCTGGGTCCCGTCAGGGGGTCTTTAGGGGGCTGGGTCCCCGCCATGGCACCTTGGGGTGCCGGTGGGACCTCGGGGTGCTGGGCTCCAGCACCCATTTGGGGCCGTTCTCTTTATGGCCTCTCTTGGGGTCCAGGACCCATGTGGGGACCTCCCCGTGATGTCCTCGCTGCATCCACGCGGGGACATCTCCAGAGGGTCCCAGCACCCGTTCTGGGGTCCAACACCCATGCATGGATGTCCCCACGATTTCCCCCTCACCCTGTCCCCCGTGTCCCCTCCCCAGTGCTCTGCCGTTTCTTTGCCCTGAGCCACTTCATGGAGCCGGTGCTCAAGACGGTGATCGTGGAGATCAAGGTGGGTGGCTGCTGGTGACACGGGGACGTGGTGACAGGGGGACACGGCCACCCATCTCACCATCCCCAACCCCACGTCCCCACAGACGCCCGACAACGTCATCATCAAGCAAGTGCCCGTGTCCTCCCCCAAGAAGAACGGGATCTTCTCCCTCAACCACAACCTGCCCGAGGTGGTCAGGTGGGTGCTCCCCCTCCCAAAATGTCCCAGGCACACCCCCGGCCCTGTCCTTGGCCCCTCACCCTGTCCCCCCCCTCTTCCAGCCTGGGGACATGGACCATCATAGCCAAATTCGAGGACTCACAGGAACAGGTCTTCAGCACCCAATTCGAAGTCAAGGAATACGGTACGGTGGGGTAGGGGGGGCTCCAGATTTGGGGGGTCCGTTGGGTGTCCCCACACCAGTCCCCTCGGTCCCTTGTGCCCCGGTGGACATCGGGTGTCCCTTCCGCAGTGCTGCCGAGCTTTGAGGTGACCCTGGAGCCCGAGGAGAAGTTCCTCTACATCGACAGGAAGGAGAATTTCCGCGTGTCCATCACAGCCAAGTGTGTGTGGGGGGGTGGGGACACCCCAAAACGGCGTGGTGACATCGGGTGGCCGTGAGGAGGATGGACGGTGACAGGGACGTGGGGCGATGGTGACAGAGGCGGCTTTTCCCCAGGTACCTGTACGGGAAGCGCCTGACGGGGACGGCCTTCGCCCTCTTCGGCGTTATGGTGGACGAGGAGAAGAAGAGCATCCCCCAGTCCCTGCAGCGCATCCAGGTGGCCCTGTCCCCGTCCCTGTGCCCTGTCCCCATCCCTGTCCCTGCTGAGCCCCCTGTCCCCATCCCGGTCCCCGTCCCACTGACCCCGTGCTGCAGGTGGTGGAGGGGGACGGGGAGGCCTCGCTCTCCATGGACATGGTGCGGCAGCGATTCGCCAACATGGATGAGCTGGTGGGACACTCGCTCTACGTCACTGTCACCGTCCTCACCGAGTCGGGTACGTAGGGGGGGCGTGTGGGGACAGCTGGCACGTGTTGGGCCACATCCTGTGTGTGTCTGTCACGGTCCTCGGTGACGTGGATGGGTTTGGGGACATATGAGGACGTGTGGGATCATAGGAGGATGGGGCCAGTAGGGACGGGGCGTCGGGGACAGAAAGGACAAGGATGCGTGGGGACAGGAGCACGTGGGGTTGGGGACAGCGAGGATGACGACAGTGGGGATGGGAACAACCAGGGCCATCTGAGGTCAGACAGGGCTGTCCCCTGGGGGACGGGGAGCCCTGGCCCGTCCCCAGGTGACATTGCCGTCCCCGTGGGCACCGCAGGCAGTGACATGGTGGAGGCGCAGCGCACTGGCATCCACATCGTGAAGTCCCCGTACACCATCCACTTCACCCACACCCCCAAGTACTTCAAGCCGGGGATGCCCTTCGACCTGACGGTAACGGCACTGGGGGACAGGGATGGGGACCCCGGTGGCACCAGCATCTTCTGCATGGGGATGGGGAAAGGGGAAGCCCAGGGGTCTGTGGGTGAGGGGACCTGGGACCAGGGTCTGTCCCTATGTCATGTCCCTGTGCCACCTGGATGCCATCTGGGGGTTGGGGTCTGTCCCTGTGCCACACTGTGTCCCCCTGCTGGGTCGTGTCCCTGTGCCACGTGTCCCATGTCCATACCGCATCCTCCGCAGGCCTATGTCACCAATCCCGACAATTCCCCAGCTCCGCGTGTCCGCGTCAAGGCCGAAGGCTTCCAGGGCCTCGTCTCCACCCAGCGCGATGGCACCGCCAAGCTGGTCCTCAACATGCCAGCCAACAAGGACTCCATCACCATCACTGTGAGTGGGGACAGGGACAAGGACCTTGGGGGTTCAAGATGTCCAGGGTGACAAAGGACCGTGGGCAGCGTGGGCAGCACTGAGCAGGGTCCAGGACAGGAAGGTTGGGGGACCAGGATGGAGCAGACATCCAGGGTGGGGCCACGTGTCAGAACTACTCCAGGTACCGTTGACAAAGGACCAAGATGGCCATAGTGGAGGGGACATGCATGGCAGAGATGGCTACGGTGGTCAAAATGTCCAGAACGACCCAGGACCAGGGAGTGGTGTTCTTGGTCACCGTTGATAAGGAGCAGGATGGCTGGCGTCAGGGGGACTGTGATGGCTGGGGCAATTGGGTTGACCAAGTCCTCCAGGGTGACCCAGGGCCAGAATGGTCAGAGACCAGCATGGCAAAGCCACCCAAGGGGACCGAAAACCAAAACGGCCAGCATCAAGGGAATCAGGGTGTCCAAAACATCCAGGGTGGTTGATTCGACCAGGGAAGCCAAGGACCAGAGCAGTGAGGTCAAGGGGACCAGGATGGCCAAGACCTCCGTGATGGCCAAGTGGTCTGTGGCAGCCAAGATTTCCACGGTGGTCGAGACCTCCATGGTGACCCCTAACCAGGATCCCTGTTGACCAAGCGCTGCCGTGTCCTCTGTGCTGCAGGTCACGACGGACCAGGCAGACCTGCCGCCCGACCGCCAGGCCAAGCAGAAGATGACTGCCGAGGCGTACAAGAGCCAAGGTAACTCCGGCAACTTCCTCCACCTGGCTGTGGGGGCCAGCGAGGTGCAGCCCGGTGACAACCTCCCCGTGAACTTCCACCTCAAGAGCAACAACGATGGTGTCCGCAAATCTGTCTCCTACTTCACCTACCTGGTAGGCACAGCTGGCTTCTGCCACCCATCCGACCCCGTCCCAGGGCTCTGGGTGTCTGGGCACCCCCCCACCCTGGGCACCCCCCCACACGGCCTTCTCTCGCCCGCCGCAGATCCTGAGCAAGGGGCACATCGTCCACGCGGGGAGGCAGCCACGCGACGGTGACCAAAGCCTGGTCACCATGTCGCTGCCGGTGACGGCCAACCTCATCCCTTCCTTCCGCATTGTGGCCTACTACTTCGTGACGCCCAACGAGATCGTTGCTGACTCCGTCTGGGTTGACGTCAAGGACACCTGCATGGGCAGTGTGAGCGTCTCCACCACCCCAGGGGTCGGGGGGGGCCATGGGGGCATTGGTTGGCCGTTGGAAGGGGTTTAGGTGGCCCTTGAGAGGACCGGGTGGTCCGTGATGGTTTTGGGTGGCATTAGGTGATTTGGATAGCCCATGGGGGAATCGGGTGGCCCATGAGGGGGTCGGCGGTTCTAGGGGGTCTTAAAAGTCCTTGGGAATCTTGGGTGTCCCATGAGGGCCTTGGACATCCCATGGGCATCCCATGAAGGTGGTCGCTGGGTGGCCCAGGGAGCCCACTGGTGGTCCAGATGTCGCGTGGCATGAGACACAGCCAGCGATCACCTCGGGAGGACTCCAGCAACTTGTGGGGGCACCCATGGGGCAACTCTTGGGGTTGTCGAAGGCTTTTTGGGTGCCCCACGACCTCAACCCTGCTGTGTCCCCCCACAGCTGGTAGTGAAGGGAGCGACAGAAGAAGACAGCCGGGTGCACGAGCCTGGGAAACCCATGAGGCTGCGCATCGAGGGTGACCACAAGGCCCACGTGGGGCTGGTGGCCGTGGACAAGGCCGTCTTCGTCCTCAGCAAGAAGAACAAGTTCACCCAGAACAAGGTGGGCGCCCGGGTTCCCCTCCCCGCTGTCCCCACCACCCCTGGGTGACAGCAGTCGCTGTCACAGCCGTCCCTTGTCGGCTCCAGGTCTGGGACACGGTGGAGAAGAGCGACATCGGCTGCACCGCCGGCAGCGGCAGGAACCACATCGGGGTCTTCGCGGACGCGGGCCTCAGCCTGGCCTCCAACGTGAACATCAACACGCCGCAGAGATCTGGTAGGGGACGCGTGGGGAATGGGGACAGCCTGGGGTGACACCAAGGTTGGTGTGACATCCCGGGGGGATGTAGCCCCCGGGGTTTGGGGCTGTGGCACCCTGACCCGAGTCCCCTCTGTCCCCAGAAGTCCAATGCGAAAAGCCTGCGAAACGCAAGCGCCGCAGCCTGCAGCTCATCGAGTACAAAGGCCAGAAGGGTAGGTGGCCCCGGGGACACCAGGTCGTCCCATGGCCTTGGGGACACCAGGCTGTCCTGCCCTCGCTGCGGGTGCTGGAGGGTCCCGGGTCCTGAGGGTGCCATCTGGGTGCTGGCAGCGGCTGAGTACACCGACAAGAACCTGAGGAAGTGCTGCGAGGACGGCATGAAGGAGAACCTCATGGGCTACAGCTGCGAGAAACGGGCCACCTACATCCTGGACGGCAACGCCTGCACCCAGGCCTTCCTCAGCTGCTGCACCTACATCAAGGGCATCCGCGAGCAGAAGCAGCGCGAGTCCTACCTCGAGCTGGCTCGAAGCAAGTGCCGGGCAGTGGTGGGGTGGTGGCGAGGCGTGCTGGCTGGGCAAAGCCGGAGAAATGCTGGCGTGAAGGCTGGGGGAAGCTTCACTGAAGCTTGGGCGAGGGTTGGGCGATAGAAGGACGGTGCTGGAGTGGTGCTGGGGGTGATGCCACCCCCACCCAGGGCTGGGGTCCCACAGCCGTGGTTGAGGGGGCTGCTGCTACCCCCAGGCGAGATGGACGGCGGCTTCCTGGCCGACGAAGACATCACCTCTCGGAGCCTCTTCCCAGAGAGCTGGCTGTGGCAGGTGGAGGAGCTGACAGAGCCGCCCAACGAACTGGGGTGAGCCCCACAGCCTTGCCCCAGCACTGCTGCCTGGCTTGGGGCCATCACCACCCCGCGTCCCAACCTGGTGATCCATCACCTCCACTCCATCACCTCCGATCCATTTACCTCTGAACCCCCACTTGCCCAGCCTGGGGACCAGATGCGACCCCCTCAGTAGACTAGGGCCCCGTATACCCCCCTCCTGCTGCTTTGGGACCAACTATGACCCCTTGATCCAGCTCAGTGGTCACCTACACCCCCCTGGTTCAGCTCGGTGGCTCTTTACACCCCTCTGGCCCAGCGTGGGGCTAGCTGTGACCCCCCCCTTGGTGGTTTGCATCCCCTCCAGCATCTCCACGAAAACACTGCCTGTGTACCTGAAGGACTCCATCACCACCTGGGAGGTCCTGGCCGTCAGCATCTCCAAGAAAAAGGGTATGTGGGGGGATTTCAGAAGACCCAAAGGGTTCCCCAAACCTTGGGGGTGGTCTCTGGGACTTGAGGAATCCCCAGAATTTGGAGGGGTTACTTGGAATTTGAGGGGTGGGGGGGTGTCTCCAAAATCATGGAGGGATGTGTAACTCTGGAGGGAGTTCCAAACTGTGGGGAGATCCGTGGGACTTGAGGGGTCCCTCCCACCTGGAGGGAACTCTGTGAGGTCTGAGAGATGTCCCAAAGCCCCGAGGATGTCCCTGGGACACAAAGGGCCGAGTGAGCTCGTGAGCTTGAACCCCACCTCCCCGGGGACCGCCGTGCAGGGCTGTGCGTCGCTGACCCCTATGAGATCACTGTGAGGAAGGATTTCTTCATCGACCTGCGCCTGCCCTACTCGGTGGTACGGAACGAGCAGGTGGAGATCCGCGCCATCCTCTACAACTACTGGACAAACAAGATCAAGGTCGGTGGGTGGCCCACCCCTGGGCTTTGGGGGTCAGGGGGTATCTGTGGCCACCAGACCCTCACGGACAACATCTTTCTGTGCCCGCAGGTGCGCGTGGAGCTGATGTACAACCCGGCCCTGTGCAGCGCCTCCACCTCCAAGGCTCGCTACCAGCAGATCTTCGATCTGGAACCCCAGTCGTCGCGCGCCGTGCCCTTCATCATCGTGCCCTTGCAGCTGGGGCAGCATGACGTGGAGGTGAAGGCGGCTGTCTGGGGCAGCTTTGTGTCCGATGGTGTCAAGAAGAAGCTCAAAGTCGTGGTGAGTGGGTCATCGCCGCTCATGGTGCCTCTACCGTGCGGTGCCACCTCGGTCCCCGGCTCTTCCTGGTCCTCTTGATATCCCCATGGCATCCCCATCAGCACTTCATCCTGGTGTTGGTACCCAGGGATGAAGGATTCCCCATTCAGGATGCCCAAGGGTGGTCTCCTGGGGGCTCTCCCAGTTTGTCCCATAACCTTCACGTGCTGGTTTGCACTGGAACACCTTTCCTCACCAGCCTGGGGAGGTTGGGAAGGGGTAGCTCAAAACCAGCCCAGCCTTGAGCATTGGCCTCTCACCTCTGCAGCCTGAAGGGATGAGGCTGGAGAAGACAGTGAAGATAGTTGAGCTGGACCCAAAGGCGAAGGGACACAGTGAGTGGCCCCTGGCCGGTCGTGGGGACATCTAATCCTCATGGGGACGCTGAGCGGGGGACAAGGGCAACTGGGAAATCCTGCTGTGTGTTTGGGGCATGATGGATGGACCACCAAGAGCAGGACTTGAGCATCCTGGGGGACAGGGGGCTTTCTGCTATGGAGCCGGGGAATCCTGGGGGACCAGGGACATCCAACTGTGGAGCAGGGGCATCTCGAGGGAGGAAGGACACCCTGATATGGGTCTGGAGCAGGGCCGGGTCACCTGAGGGAAGGGGGAGATGAAGCATTTGGGGCCACCCACCTCCATCCTGGCCTCCCTGCCCCGCAGATGGTGTCCAAGAAGTGAAGGTGACGGCAGCAAACATCACCGACATCGTCCCCAACACTGAGTCCGAGACAAAAGTCAGCATCCAAGGTGACAGCAGGGGAGAGGGAACGCCTAGGGGTGGGCTGGGAGGGGGCAGGACGCTCCTGGCCTGACACCATCCCTTCCCCTGGCCCAGGCAACCCCGTGTCCATCATGGTGGAGAAAGCCATCAATGGGGAGAAGCTGAAGCACCTCATCGTGACACCGTCGGGCTGCGGGGAGCAGAACATGATCGGGATGACACCCACCGTCATCGCCGTCCACTACCTGGACAGCACGAACCAGTGGGAGAGCTTGGGGGTCGACCGCCGCTCCGAGTCCATCACCTTGATCAGAAAGGGTAGGAGCATCCCCAAATGGATATGAGCATCCCCGCGGTCCCCTCCTTTGGGGTGCAAAAAGTCACCGTCACCCAAGGGGGTAAAGCAACTTGCATCTGTGGGGAGGACATGGCTGGAGCGCTGCCAGTTTGGGGATTTCTAGAGCTACTGGTTTGCACTGGGATGTGTACTGGAGGGGGGGGCTGGCGGCCTGAAGCTCCCCCCAGGTGTTCCTTGCTTTGGCCAACTGCCCTCTCCTCACCAGGTTACACCCAACAACTCGCTTTCCGGAAAGAAGACAGCTCCTACGCTGCCTTCACCAACCGACAATCCAGCACCTGGTGAGGGTCCCATTTCCAGCTCATCCCTGGGGGGTCCAGGTGATGGGGCTGGACGTGACGGCGAGGTCCCCCTGCCCCCAGGTTGACAGCCTACGTGGCCAAGGTCTTTGCCATGGCCATCAAGATAGTGGACATCGAGCCAGAGGTGGTTTGCGGGGCCGTCAAGTGGCTCATCCTGGAGAAGCAGAAGCCAGATGGGATCTTCCAAGAAGATGCTCCTGTCATCCATAAGGAGATGGTGGTATGGTGGGACCCAAACCCTGCTCATGGCCAAGCCCTTTGGCTCAAGGATGGGCTTTCGGGATGAGCTGGGGGGGAAACTGCACCGGGAAACGGGAACGAGTGTTGTGTGGACATAGATCTGAGGTTTTTTCCCCCGTTTCATCACGCAGGGAGGCTACGAGGGTGCCGAGCCGGAGGTGTCGCTGACAGCGTTTGTCCTCATCGCGCTGCAGGAAGCCCGGCAGATCTGCAAGGACCACGTCAAAGTGAGTAGCCCAGCGCGGGGCGAGGGGAGGCAGCGGGCACCCCTCGCACAGGAGGGCGGCGCTTTGGGGCGAGGTGCCCAACCCTTATAGCAGCCGCCTGAGAATCCAAAGTGCCATCCTTTCTGCTCAGAGCTTGGACGGGAGCATCGCCAAAGCCTCCGACTACCTTTCCCGGAGGTACCTATCGCTGGCCCGACCCTACACGGTGGCCCTGACCTCCTACGCCCTGGCCCTGTCTGGGAAACTCGACAGCGAGAAATTCCTCATGAAGAAATCCAAAGGTGATGTCCCAACGGGGTGGGGGGGGACAAGGGGGAGGGGAGTTATGGGTCACCCGCTGGGTGCTGCTGTGGGGTGGGGACGACAAATTGCCACCAAGGGTGGGTTTTGAGGGCTCGGTGTCGCCCCAGAGGGAAACCGCTGGGTGGAACGCAACTCCCACACCTACAACATCGAGGGGACGTCCTACGCCCTGCTGGCCCTGCTGCAGATGGAGAAGTTGGAGCTGACGGGAGCAGTGGTCCAGTGGCTGTCCCAGCAGAACTACTTCGGTGGTGGCTACGGCTCCACCCAGGTGGGCTACAAACCTCCCTGGCACCCTTGGGTGCTGCTCTGGCCCCCACGGCCATGCGGGAGTGGAGGTTTGTGGGGGGAAGAAGAGGGGTTGATGGCTTTGTTGGGGGACTGGGGGGTCACTGGGGACCCCCAGGGGCATGGGGTTCCCCTGGGGACCCCTCCAGACCCTGGGGGTCTCCAGGGACATCTCTCAGGGTCCACCTCTGGTCTTTAGGACCCCCCGAGAGTCTTCAAGTGACACGAGGTAGCTCCAGAACTTGGGGTGACCTCGGCTTCGGGGCCATCCAGGAGGCTCTGGGGACGCCCCAGGCGGTGTCCCCAAGCCGTGGTGACACGGGCGGTGTTCCCGCAGGCCACCATCATGGTGTTCCAGGCCCTGGCCCAGTACCAGGTGTCGATGCCGCGGCAGCAGAAGCTCAACCTCGACGTGTCGGTGCTGCTGCCGCGCCGCGCCAACGCCATCACCTACCGCATCGAGAACAGCAACGCCCTGGTGGCGCGCTCCGCCGAGGTACCGGCACCCTCAGCGCCCCGTCCCCTCCATGTCCCGGTGTCCCTCCGTAGCCCAGGATGCCACATCCCCTCCACATCCCTCCCAGAGTATGTCCCTGTCCCTCTCCAACGTCCCTGTCCCCACAGACCAAGCTGAACGAGGACTTCACGGTGAAAGCTTCGGGCACGGGCAAGGGGACGATGACGGTGGTGACCGTCTACAACGCCAAGGTCCCCGAGAAGGAGAACAAGTGTGACAACTTTGACCTGCGGGTGGACGTGGAGGACGTGAAGATGGGTGAGTCCCCAAGTGTCCCCCACGTGTCCTCTTCTTGCTCCCACCGGCCACTTCCCACGTCTCCTCCGTGTCCCCTCATGTCCTCTCCACGTCTCTCATGTCACCCGTACTCCCATGTCCCCCTTCTTTCCTTCTCCACGTACCCCTGTCCCTCCAGATCCCCATGTCCCCTCCAGGTCCCTCTGGGTCCCTTCATCCCCCTCCATTGTCCCCCCGGGTTCCTCCCGTGTCCCCCCCGGGTGGCAGCAGTGTCCTTGTGTCCCCTCACAGGCAAGGAGCCGGAGGGCATCGTCCGCTCTGTCAAGATCACCATCTGCACCAGGTGGGACACGATGGGGACATCCGAGATGTTGGGAACAGCAGGGACATCGGAGACAGGGAGGGGAACGGGGCTGCTGGGAACAGGGCCACCAGGAACGAGGGACAGGGAGGTGGCCTCATCCCGGTCCCCCGCAGGTACCTGGACAACGTGGATGCCACCATGTCCATCATCGACGTCTCCATGCTCACGGGCTTCTCCCCGGACATGCAGGACCTGAAGAGAGTGAGTGCAGGGACATGGGGACACGTCTGGGGACACCTGGGGGACACGGGGCCTTGCATTGTCATGTCCTCCTGTCCCCGTGCGTGTCCCCGTGTCCCCCGTGTCCTTGTGTTCCCACGTCCCCGTGTGTCACCGCGTCCCCATGTCGCTCTGTGCCCACGTGTCACGGTGTGGCCGCGTGTCCTCTTGTGTCCCTTCATGTCCTGCGTGCCTGCTGTCACCCTGTCCCTGTCCCCAGCTCTCGGAGGGCGTGGAGAGGTACATTTCCAAGTTCGAGATCAACCAAGTGCTGTCGGACCGCAGCAACCTCATCATCTACCTCGACAAGGTGGGGACGTGGGGGGACGTGGGGGACGTGGGGATGGGGATGAGGTGGGACCATATGGAGATGGGGACGGGGACAAGGATGGGATAGCATGGAGATGGGGACAGCAAAGGGACGGGGACAAGGAAGGGCACAGGCTGGATTTGGGGATGTTCAGGGACAGGAAGGGGACAGGGATGGGGATGAAGCTGGGGACAGATGGGGACAGGACACAGATGGGGGCAGGAACAGGGATGGGCTGCACGGTGACAAGACGGGGACATGGATGGGCATGGGGACGGGGCCAGGGCCAGGCTGGGGGCTGGGGCGCTGCCTCCCCTCCTGGCTGACTGCTGTCCCCGTCCCCGTGTCCCCCCAGGTGTCCCACCGGGACGAGGAGTGCATTGCCTTCAGGGCCCACCAGCAGTTCCAGGTGGGCCTGATCCAGCCCGCGTCCGTCACCGTCTACAGCTACTACAAGATCGGTGCGTCCCCGTGTCCCCTCGTGTCCCCTCGTGTCCCCTTGTGTCATCCCTGGGTCCTCTCATGTCCCCGTGTCCCCGCAGACGACCGCTGCACCCGCTTCTACCACCCGGACAAGGACGGTGGGCAGCTGAAGAAGATCTGCTACGGGGACGTGTGCCGCTGCGCTGAAGGTGACAAAAGGGACATGGGGACATGGGGGCAGAGCCCAGGTCACACCCCCACCGTGATGGGGGCAGGTTGTTGGGGCAGCGGGACGTGTCGTGGCCACGATGGGACACGTCATGGCCACACTGAGACATCGTGGCCATGGAGGGACACATCATGGCCATGAAGGGACGCGTCACCGCCCTGTCCCCGTGTCCCTGCAGAAAACTGCTTCGTGCGGCAGGAGCAGGACAGCCCCATCACGGTCAACCAGCGCATTGAGCGTGCCTGCGAGCCCGGGGTTGACTACGGTGAGACGCGGGGGACACGGGGACGGGGGGCACGTGGGGTGAAACGGGGGGGTGGTGGGGCACAAGGGGGGAACGTAGGGGACATTGTGGGTGTGCAACGGGGGATGTGGGGTGACACGGAGACTGGAGGGGACATGGAGGGACGTGGGAGGGAAAAGAGGGGACATTGGGACACCAGAACGAGACGCAGAGGGACAGGAGGGGACGTGGAGGGACTCGGGGAGGAGAAGAAGGGACGGAGGGGGCTGCCGCCGGGGGGAGGGTGACGTGGAGGTGTCCCCGTCCCCAGTGTACAAGGTGAAGCTGGTGGAAATGGAGCAGACGGCATCGCACGACAACTACATCATGACCATCCTCTCCGTCATCAAGATGGGTACGAGCACCCCGGGGCCCAGGGGACGAGGCCACCCTGAGGGACGCGGGAGGGGTCACCGAGGGTGGGGGACACCCAAGGGTGCTGGGGACACCCATGGCTGGTCCCTGGGATGGGGCCACCCACAGCTGGTAACTGGGTGATGCCACCAAGGATGCCACAGCCCCCTGGGGAAGGGGTTCCCGTGGGGGGACACGTCAGAGCGGGTGTCCCTGGGGGGCTCGGGGTGGGGGTGACGTGTCACCCGTGTGTCACCCCTCCCTGGGACAGGCACTGACGAAGACCCAAGTGGAAGCAACCGGACCTTCGTGAGCCACCAGCAGTGCCGGGACGCTCTGAAGCTCCAGCCTGGCCAGGACTACTTGGTCTGGGGGCTGGCCTCCGACTTGTGGGTCACCGGCACCCGGTAGGGACACGGGGACACGCGTGGGGACGGGGGAACGTGCATGGGGACAAGGGACACGGGGATGAGCCCAGCCAGGTCTGCGTGCTCTTGGTAGCCACCAAAGGGTGTGCTGCCAGTCCCAGGACACTCATGGGGACGTGGGGAGATAGGGAGGGACATGGGGACATGGGGACATGGGGACACTGACCCCTGGGCACCCCCCACTGCACCCTGAGCTTCTCCAGTGTCTCGTACAGGGCTGTGCACCCTATCACACCCCTCTCCAGTGTGCCAACCCCCTTCTGCCCCGTGACCCCTCTTGTCCCCCCGTTGTCCCCAGCTTCTCCTACCTCATCGGCAAGGACACGTGGCTGGAGACGTGGCCGTCGGAGGTGGCCTGCCAGGACCCCGAGCTGCAGTCCCTCTGCCAGGCCTTTGTGGAATTCTCCGAGGCCATGACCATCTTCGGGTGCCCCTCCTGAGCGGGTGCCCCCCACCCATGGGTGCCCCCACCCTCCTGTCCCCTGTTACTCTCTTTTTTTTGGGGGGAGTTATAAATGTCCTTTCTCACAGCCCGGCTCTGGGGGTGTCACGGGGGACGTGGGAGCGCCGTAGGGGACAATGGGGACACCGCAGAGGACAACTGGGCTGTGGGGACTTCATGGGTGTCATGGGGACATCACAGGGAACGGTGGGGTTGGGATGATTCCAGGGGGGATGACGGAGTCATGGGGACACTGCGGGGGACGTGGGGGCTCTTTAGAGCACGACAGGGTCATGGGGCCACCACAGGGGACACAGGACCCCAAAGGGGATGGCAGAGCCATGGGGCCATCACAGAGGACAGGGGCACTCCGTAGAGGATGGCACACTCATGGGGACCCCTGTAGGGGACAGGGGGAGCCCTTGGGGTCCTAGGGGCCACAGAGGGGGCTGGGAGAGGCCCTGGGGGATCAGCTCAGGGCGTTTAGGGCACGGTGCTGCTCCGTCCTCAGCCCGTGGTGCTGCACGGTGCTCGGTGCGCGGCCCCTGGTGCACGGTGCTGCACCCCCCTGGGTGCACATCTCCCCGCTGCTCGGCTCCCGGCGCTGCGTGGCGTTGCTGCACGGCGCTGCTCACCTCCCCCTGCCCGGCCTCGGCACCCGGCCGGGGCGCACAGGTTGCTGCAGCCGCACGCTGGTGGTTTCCTGCCTTCCCAGCAAGGCCCCACGCCGGCGGCGCTTTCCGGTGGCTTTGTCAGCGCCCACGGCTGCTGCTGGAGCACGGCCGGGCTACGACCATGCACACGCGTGGGGGGTGCACTGGGGTGTGTGCACAAGCAGGGTGCAATGCACCAACGGGTGCACACGCTTGGGGGGTGCACAGGGGTGCGTGCACAAGCAGGGTGCAATGCACCAACGGGTGCACACGCGTGGGGGGTGCACGGGGGTGCGTGCACAAGCAGGGTGCAATGCACCGATGGGTGCACACGCAAGCGTGGGTGCAACGCGTCCCTGAGGCTGCAAACATGGGTGCAAACACACGAGTGGGTGCGTGCACGAGTGGGTGCAGGCGTGGTGCAAGCACGCAGCGGTGCATGCATGTTGCAGCCGGGCAGCTCCCCGTGTTCGTGCACCGGCACAAGCGTGTGCACAGTGCAAGCACACACCACGATTGTGTGACTGCGTGCGCCATGGGGACATGGGAACAGGGGGACATTATGGGGACATGGGGGGGGCTGCGGGAGGTGACGGAGCGGCTGCAGGTGAGAGGGGACATGGGTGACATGGGGGGGATGTGGGGACATGGGGGGGCAATAGGGGATGGGGGACGTGGGACCCCCCCCCCCAGGGACGCACATGCCACTACACTACAGGGGGCACCAGCCCCGGGACGTGGGTGCCTGGGTGGCCCTATAGGTGCGGGGGTGTCAGCACCCAGGTGTGTGGGTGCTGAAGGGGGGGGGGGGTCTCTGGTGGCTCATATAGGGTTGTGCATGGGGTGGTGATGACCCTTGGGACCCCGCCCCTCACCCAGCTGGATGCCAGGACCCATTTTTGGAAGCCTGCTGGGACCCCACTTCGAATTAAGCCACTTGGGAGCACCGGGAACCATAAATAAATTTACTTAATCAATAAATAAAGTGGTTTCGAGTACCAGACAATAACTCAATAACTTAAGGGGGGAGGGCCCCCCCCCCAGGCCAGCTGGGGGGGGAAAAGGGGGAACAGCAGGGACCCCCCACGCCTCCGGGCATGGGGTGGGGGGATCCGCAGTCCCTGCTGTCCCCAAAATGGGAGTCTGTGAGGTCCCTTGATGTCCCCAAATGTCCAGCATGAGGGTCGGGCCCACGAGGTTCCCTGACGTCCCCAAGGAGGGGGCTTCAGCACCCCAAATCTCCAGGCAGGGGGGGGTCTGCAAGGTCCCTTGGTGTCCCCCATGTCCAGGCATGAAGGTCTGCGAGGTCACTTGATGGCCCCAGATCTGCAGTCTGGGGGTCTCCAGCACCAAATATTCAAAGGGGGGTGGGGTGGGGGGGTGTGCAATGTCCCATAATATCCCAAATCTTCAAGGGTGGAGGTCTTCGATGTCCCCAGCCTCCGAGCGGGGGCGGCACCAGCCCCAGATCTCCGTGCCTGGAGGTCAGCAGTGTCCCTTGGTGTCCCCAAATCTCTGGGCGTGGGGGTTTGGAACCCAAATCTCAGGGCACGGGGTCACCGACGTCCCCAAATCTCCAGGCATGGAAGTCAGCAACGTCCCTCGACGTCCCCAAACCTCCAACCGGGGGGTGGTATGGATGGGGGGTGACCGTCCCCAAACCCCTTGGGGTCCCCTTCTCCGCACCAGCAGCGGCCGCGTCCCTGCCGTCACCCCCCGGCGATGCGCAGCAGCCCCACGAAATTCCCCTCCCGCTGGTCCTGCGCCATCTGCCACTCGTCCCCGCCGATGTCCCCGACCAGCTCCACGTCCAGGACGTCCCCGGGCTGCAGCAGCCCCACGGCCTGAGCCAAACCCGAGCGGGCAGGACCGGGGTCGGTGGCACCGGGCAGCGCCAGGGGCACGGAGAGCAACGGGGGCACGGAGCCGGCGCGGCGCAGCTGGAGGGTGACGTTGCCGGGGGGGCAATTTTCGGCTATGCAGGTGAGGGCGAATTGCCCGTAGAGGAGGTAGAGCCCCCCCGCCGCCACCTGCAGCCCCGCGGCCGTCACCTCCAGGTCACTGCTGAGGAAGACTCCGCTGATGCCTTCCTCGTAGCGCCACAAGGGTCTGGAGGACATCGCCAGCGAGCCTGGGGGGGACACAAAATGGGAATGGGGTTAATATGGGGGGGGGAGTGGGTGGTGGTAGTAGGGAATGGGTGTCCCCGTTGGGGAATGGGTGGTCCCAATGGGAAAAGGGTGGCCCCGGGAGAAAGGGGGGGTGCCCCTTGGGGAATGGGGTGGTCCCCAGGGGAAATGGGGTGACCCCAATGGGAAATGGGGGTGGCCCCAAGGGGAAACGGGGATTGCGATGGGGGAGAGATGACACCACGGAGCCTGCAGGGCCGGAGGCTGCTCCGTGACACCTTGGGGACAGGCGGTGACACCGCAGGACCACAGGGACGGAGGCTGCTCCGTGACGCCCTGGGCACCTCGGGGTGCTCCGTGACACCCCGGGGACACTCCGTGACGCCCCAGGGCCCGCGGCCGCCCCGTGCCACCCCCAGATGCTCCGGGCCCGGGACACCGTTTCCTTTCTGAGGTCGGAAGGGGGAACCCGCGCGGCGCTTTCGAGATGACGGGGTGGGGGGGGGGCGCTGCATCCCTGAGTGTGTCCCCCCCCCGGTGACCCCAAAGCACCCCAAAGCCCCTCACCGGGCCCCCGGGACTTACCGGTGCTCAGCAGCAGGTGGGCGGCCGTGGCACCCTGCGGGAGGAGAAAAAGGGGGGGTGTCAGTGAGACCCGCACGTCCCCAGCCCCGTGTCCCCCCCCCATACACAGCGCACCCCCCAGCGGTGAAGGGGAAGTTGGGATTTGGGGACTTTCCAGCTCCAGAGGGTGTTTTGGGGGGGTCCCAGGAAGGGGATGGACCCCTGGGTTAAGGGGGAGATGGGGTGGGGGGATGGGGTTGAGGCCTGATGTCCGTCTGTCCGTCCGTCCCCATCTGGTGGGCGTGGAGACCCCCCCAGATCTCAGGGACACACGGACGGACAGACGGACAGATGGGGGGACACCTGGAAGGAGGGGGGGGGGGTGGACAGACAACCGGACAGACAGACGGATGGAAGGGGGGGGGGGGCGGATGGAGAGCTGGATGGACAGACAGACGGATGGACACCTGGGAGGAGGGAGGGGACGGACAGACAACCAGACAGACAGACGGACGGACGGACACGCGCAAGGGACAGGCCCCAGGCGGACAGACAGACGCCCGGGTGGGCGGATGCACGCCAGGACAGACGGACAGCTGGGCCCCCAGAGGGACAGACAGACAGACAGCCGGGGGGACAGACAGACGGACAACCGGGCGGGCGCCTGGACGGACGGCTGGACAGACAGACAGGCAGACGGACACCTGGATGGACGGACAGACAACCAGACACCCAGACACCTGGATGGACAGACGGACACCTGGACAGACGGACAGGCAGCCAGACACCTTGACGGATGGACACCCAGACAGACGGACACCTGGATGGACAGACGGGCAACTGGGCACTTGGACAGACAGACAGACACCCGGACAGACGGACAGACAACCGGACACCTGGACAGGCAACCGGACATTTGGACAGACAGACAGACACACCCGGATGGACAGTCACCCGGACAGACGGACACCTGGGTGGACGGACAGGCAGCCGGACACCCAGACAACCGGGAACTTGGACAGACAGACAGACACCCGGACAGACGGACGGACGGACAGACAGTCACCCGGACAGACGGCCACCCCATCGCCCAGCCTGATGGAAAAGGGGACGGACAGACGGACAGGACGGACAGACAGACAGACGCCCCCCCCCCACCAGCTCCACCCGGTGCCCACCTGCGGGGGGGGGGCCGTGTGCGGGGCTCTCCCCCCGGAGCACCCCCAGCAAAGCGGCGGCGGCGGCGGCGGCCCCGAGAGCGACGGCCCCGAGGGCGGCGAGGACCGGGAGGAGGCGGCGGCTGCGCCCCCCCCCCCGGGAGCACGGAGCCGCCCGGTCCCGGCAGCGGCAGCAGCGTGGGGGGGGCGGGGGGGGCAGCGGTGACGGCGGGGGGGGGGCACTCGGGGTCGGCGGGCGGCGGCATCACGGCGGGGAGCGGCGGCGGAGCCCCGCTTATAACGGGACCGGGCTGGGGGGGGGGGGGGGGTGGTGACGGGGAGGGGGGGGTGGAGCTTGTGTCCCCCCCCCACACACACAACTCCACGGCCCCCCCGGGGGTGGGGACAGACCGGCACCGGGGAGCCCCCCCCGGGGAGGAACCGGAGGCACCGGGGGCGGGGGGGAGCCCGGGAGCGCCGTGGATGTAAAGGGGGGGGGGTGGGGGGGGTAAGGGGGGGGGCACTTCCTCCGAGGGTGTGTCCCCGGCCCCCCCCCCCCGGGGATTTCCTGCCCCCCCCCCTGCCGTGACGGAGTACCGGAGTTTCCTATGGGTTGGAATTTCTGCCCCCCCCCCAAAAAAAAAAAAAAAAAAATCCTCTTCCCGGCACTCCGAGGGGAACGGGAAGGGGGGGGGCGGATTCCCGGCTGCCCGGGGGGGGCACGCGCATCCCCCCCCCTGCGTATGAGACCCTGTGTGAGACCCCCCCCCATGTGAGACCCCCAAATGTAAGCCCCCCTATGAGACCCCCCATATGAGACCCCCCCATATGAGACCCCTATAGGAGCCCCCCCCCATATGAGACCCCCCCCACATGAACCCCCCCCCCCATATGAGACCCCTATATGAGCCCCTCCCATGAGCCCCCCCCGTATGAGCCCCCCATGGGAGACCCGCCCTATTTTGAGACCCCCCTATGAGACCCCCCCATATGAGACCCTATGGGACCCCCCCCATGTAAGGCCACCCATATGAGACCCCACGGAGACACCCCTCCGTGAGCTCCCCCCCCCCGTATGAGACCCCCCCCCAATGAAAACTCCTCCTGGAATAACCCTATATGAGACCCCCCCCATAGAATAACCCCCCATGAGACCCCCATGGGAGACCCCCCCCCATGAGACCCCCCATGGGGCCCCCGTCCCATAGAAGACCCCATGGGAGGAGCCCCCCCCCAGGTGACCCCCTAAAGTGACCCCCCTCCAAGTGACCCCCCTAAAGTGACCCCCCCTAAAGTGACCCCCCCATGACCCCCTCCAAGTGACCCCCACCCAGCGTCCCCCACCCCCCCAGTGACCCCCCCATGAGTGACCCCCCCATAGCCCCCCTCACGTGACCCCCCCCAATGACGCCCCCCTATGGGAGGAGACTCCCTGGGAGCCCCCACTCCCAAGCCCCGCCCCTCCCTGGCCACGCCCCTCCCCTGGACACGCCCCTTCCCGCCTGACCCCGCCCCTCTCCTCCCCCGGCCTTTGCCCCAGCCCCGCCCCGCCCCTCCCGGCCCCGCCCCACGCTCCTCGAGCAGCCAATCAGCAGCCACAAGCCCCACGTGACACCCCCCTCCCCGGGAGGAGCAAGCGGCGCCGGAAAGTCACGTGGTGCGGGCGGATCCGCGCGGGGGCCGCGGGCAAGGGTGAGGGGGCGGGGCCACGGGGGCGGGGGGCGGGGCCTGCAGGTGGGGGCGGGGCCTCGTGGGGGGCGGCGCTTCCGGAGCGGGCAGGTGGCGGCGGGGCGCCGGGGGGGGGGCTCCGGGGGGGGGCCGGGGGGGGTAATGGGACGGGGGGGGGCATGGGGGGGGACATGGGACTGGGGGGGGCAGGGGGGGTGATATGGGACTGGGGGGGGCCATGGGGGGGGCGCGTGGGACTGGGGGGGGGCGTGACATTGGGGGGGTACATGGGAGTGGGGGGGGCGGGGGGGGTGACTTGGGACTGGGGGGGGACATGGGGGGGACATGGGACTGGGGGGGGCATAGGGGGGTGATATGGGACTGGGGGCCATGGGGGGGCCATGGGACTTCATGGGACTGGGGGGGGACCTTGGGGCTGGGGGGGGGACATGGGACGGGGGGGACATGGGGCTGGGGGGGGGACATGGGACTGGGGAGGGGTGGTGTCCCCAGCATGGAGGGGGGACAGCAGGGGGGGGGGGGGGGGGGTGGGGACATGGGGACAGGACAGGGTGGCTTGGAGGGGGGGGAGGGGGGGGACAGCCAGGACGGGGTGGCCACGGGCCCAGGGTGACCAAGAGGGGGGGTGGCCAAAGGCCGGGGTGGCAATGGGGACAGCGGGGACACGGGGACACGGGGACATGGGGAGGGGGGGACATGGGGATGGGGGGACATGGGGACACGGGGACATTTGTCCCTGTCCCCAAACCCCAGGGCTGAGCTCGTCCCCGACCCCGCAGGGACCCGGTCACCTCCGGTCACCTCCGGTCACCCAGCAGGTACGGTGCCCTGGGGGGGTGCCCTGGGGGGGGGGGGGGGGGTGACACCGACCCGAAAAGCTCGCCGGGTCGGCTGCACCCAAATATTTCCGCACCCCAAAATTAGGACTCCCGGCCCCTCGGGGGGGGACGCGCCAGTTCCCTACAGGACGCGGAGCCCCCCCCCCCGGGGGTTGTCACCGGTGTTTTGTCCCGGTTTGTGGTGGTTTTGGTGCAGTTTTGCCCGATTTGGGTGGTTTTTTTCCCCCCCCGCCTGTTTTGCCCTTATGGCAAGCTGCAATGCTCACCCGCCTTTTTAAGGTGAAAATGGGGGAAATTGGGGTTGAGGGGGAAAATCTGGTGTCCGACCTGCTTCTGGGTGCTGAAAGGGGTTGTGTTTTGGGGGGAAATTGGGCCGGGTTTGGTGCTCGCCCTCCTCCCCGGGGGTCTTTGCACCGGCATGGCCTAAGCAGCCGGGAATGCCTTCGTTAGGCTGTAATTATGCAAATGAGCAGACTTCGGGCTCCGGCCGGGGCGCCTGTGGCACTGGGCTGGGTTCAATTAACCGCCTCTAATTAACCGTCCCCATCCCGGCACCGACATTCCTCTGTCCCCGGCGCCGGGGGGAGTTCCCGTTTGGTTGCCCCCCCCTCCTGGTGGTGCTGGGGCTTCTCCGCCGTGCCGGGGACAATTTGGGGACATCACCGTCACCGTCACCTCCTGTCCCTTCCGCAGCGTCCCCATGGCTCTGCTCGCCCTCCTCGGCTGCGTCGGCGCCGTGCTGCTGGCGGCCACGGCCACGGCGCTGCTGGTGGCCGCGCAGCGCTTGGGGCTCCTCTACCGGATCCTCCACAAGGTAAGGGCGAAATGGGGCTAAAACACCCCGTTTTGGGTTAAATCCGCCCGGTTTTCTAAGCGGGCATCCTCCTGGCCTCGCAGGCGGACCCCCGGAGCCCCCGCTACGGGGGCGAGCTGGTGGCGGAGGTGCTGAAGGCTCACGGCGTCCGCTTCGTCTTCGCCCTGGCCGGCGGCCACATCTCGCCCGTGCTGGTGGCCAGCGAGAAGCTGGGGATCCGCGTGGTGGACACCCGGCACGAGGCCACCGCCGTCTTCGCCGCCGACGCCGTCTCCAGGCTCTCGGGTACCCGCTGGGGGGATGGGGGTGGACCTCTTGGGCAGAGGGTGGGGGGGTTTTGGGGTGTCCCCGCTCGGTGGGGTCCCCGTTGAGTGGAGGCTTCCAACCCTCTTTGGCTTTCTCCCCCCCCACAACCAATCCAACCCCAAACAAGGACCCCGCAGCCGGGCCCCCTGCACCCCAAACCCCAAAACCGGGGTCCCCAGGGGGTCACCTCTTCCCCCCCCCCCAACAGGCCGCATCGGTGTCGCCGCTGTCACCGCCGGCCCCGGCGTCACCAACGCGGTGACGGCCATCAAGAACGCGCAGATGGCCGAGTCACCGCTGCTGCTCATCGGGGGGGCGGCCGCCTCGCTGCAGAAGGTCCGGGGGGCTCACGGAGGGAGGGAGGGGATTGAAGGGACCAAACCTACCTTTTTTTTTTTTCGATTTTGGGGTTTTCGCCGCAGGGCCGGGGCGCGCTGCAGGACATCGACCAGCTCTCGCTCTTCAGGACGCTGTGCAAGGCGTGCGTCTCGGTGCGCACCGTCCGCGACATCGTCCCCGCGCTCCGCCAGGCCATCGCCACCGCGCAGTCAGGGACCCCCGGTAAAGATTTGGGACACCCCAACACCCCCCCTGTCCCCCCAGGAAAGCTTTGGGGTGATTTCCATCCCTTCCAGGTCTCATCGTGAGCGCTGATTTTGGTGGCGCTGCTTTTGGCACGGCGCTTTTGGTGGTGCTGGTGTCACCTCCCTGAAATGCATTTTTTTTTTCTTTTGGGGTCCTTTTTTTTTTTTTGGGTCCCTTCACCCCCGTCCCACAGGTCCCGTGTTCGTGGAGCTCCCCATCGACGTCCTCTACCCCTTCCACGTGGTGGAGAAGGAGATCGGTGGTGCCAAGAGCGCCCGGGGGTTCCGTGGAAAGTTGGTGCAGTGGTGAGCAGCCACCCCCCCGCCACCCATGGGTGCTGCCAGCACCCCGGGGGGGCTGCAGCACCCCAAAACGCCCCCTTCTTGACAGGTACCTCCAAAACTACGTCCATAACCTCTTTGCGGGTGCCTGGGTGCCCCGGGATGTCACCCCGCTGCCAGTGAAGGTGCCGCTGGCCACCGAGGACGAGGTTGGCTTTGTTCCCCGACCTGCTTCTGAGTTTTTGGGGTCTGACGGAGCCGTTTTTGGGGTCTGATGGAGCCGTTTTGGGGTCTGACGGAGCTGTTTTTGGGATGGCAGATACAGCGCTGTGCCGAGCTGGTGAGCCGGGCCACGAAGCCGCTGGTGCTGGTGGGCAGCCAGGCTCTGCTGCCACCCACGCCGGCCGAGGAGCTCCGGTGAGCGGGCCTGGGGACAGAGGGGATGGTTTGGGGACAGAGGGGATGGTTTGGGGACAGCTGAGCACATCCGGGAACGCGCGAGCTGGTTTGGGGACGGATCAGCTGGTTTGGGGACAACTGAGCCTCTTTGGGGATGGATCATCCAGTTTTGGGGTTGGATGAGCGGACCTGGGGATGGCTGAGCCGCTCTGGGGCCAGCTGAGCTTATTTGGGGAAAACGAGGTGGTTTAGGGAAAGATGAGCAGGTTTGGGGCTGGATCAGCCACTCTGGGGACTGCTGGTTGAGTTTTGGGGTTCAGCCGAGCTGGTTTTGGGTCCAACCAAACCAGTTTTGGGGCCCCCAACCGAGCCTGTTCTGAGGCCCGACCGAGCCATTTTTGGGGCTGATCGAGCCGCTTTTGGGGCATGCAGGGAAGCGCTGGAGGCCTTGGGCATCCCCTGCTACCTGGGGGGGGCGGCGCGGGGGCTGCTGCCCCCCGAGAGCCCCCTGCTCCTGCGCCAGAACCGCCGCGACGCCCTCCGCGAGGCCGACCTGGTGCTGCTGGCAGGTGGGTGCCGGGGCTGGGGAAGGGACGGGGACACCCCACGGTGACCCCCGTCCCCAAATTGTGCCCCCCACCTCCCCCCAAAGGCGCCGTCTGCGATTTCCGTCTCTCCTATGGGCGCCTTTTTGGCCGCCAAACCGTGGTGGTGGCCGTCAACCGGGACCGGGCGCAGCTCCTCCGCAACGCCGACGTCTTCTGGCGGCCGCGCCTCGCCGTGCAAGGTGACAGCCCCGGCCCCCCCGCCGCCCCCACGGCCCCAGCAGGGTGGTGGCACCGCGGGAGATGGGGTCGGGGTTGGGTGAGGTGGTTTTGGGGGACAACGGGGGTTTGGGGGAGAGCTAAGCTCTGTTTGGGGCCAGGAGAGATGGGGTTTGGGGCCAGTTCAGCCACGTTTGGGGCTCAGCTGAGCCAGATTTTGGGGGGGTCTTTAAGGTCCCTCCCAGGCCAAACCATTTTTATGATAACTGAGCTGGTTTTGGGGCCAATTCGGGCAGGTTTAGGGTCTGACGTAGATGACTGGGGTGGTTTTTTTTGGAGGAGGGGGTGTGATGAGCTGGGCGTTCTCTGCAGGCGACGCCGCCTCCTTCGTGGTGGGGCTGGCGCGGCGGCTGGGGGGCTACTCCTGCCCCAGGGACTGGCTGGGGGGGCTGCGCGAGGCCGAGCAGCGCAAGGAGAAGGCGAACCGGTGAGCACGGGGATGGGGGGGGGCAGCTTCCAGAGCCTGGGGGGGTCCCGTGTCCGTTTTGGGGGGTGACGACCCTATTTTGGGTACAAGGGGGAGGTGTCTGGGTTGATTTTGGGGTGAGAAGTTCCAGCCCCTCGCTACCTCTTTGGGGTTCCCATATGTGTGTGGGGGGGTCATGCCCGTTTTGGGGAGACCCCAGCCAATCTCTTCTTTTTTTTTGGGGGGGTGGGGGGTCCTCCCTAACAGGGAGAAGGCAGCGACCCCCACCCCGCAGCACCTGAACCCCCTGGACCTGCTGTACCGCCTGGACGCGCTGCTGCCCCCCGAGAGCCTCTTGGTGGCCGACGGGGGGGACTTCGTGGGCACCGCCGCCTACATCGTGCGCCCCCGCCGGCCCCTCTCCTGGCTGGACCCTGGTGAGGACCCCCCCCCCCCCCCGGCCCTGGGCACGTTGTCACCGCTGGGGACACGCGCGTGACACCGGCCGTTGTCCTCGCAGGAGCCTTCGGCACGCTGGGAGTTGGCGGCGGCTTCGCGCTCGGTGCCAAGCTCTGCCGCCCCGAGGCCGAGGTATGGAGGGGGGGGGGGACACACAGGCACGTGGTGGCCCACGGGGACAGCGGTGCCACCTGCTTGGGCTCATGTCACTTGTCCCTTCCCCTGCCAGGTTTGGGTCCTGTACGGTGACGGCTCGCTGGGCTACAGCCTGATAGAGTTCGACACCTTTGTGCGGCACAAGGTGAGATGGCACCGAAACGGGGTTGGGGGGGGGGTGGAACTGGGGGTCTTGTCCCCGCTCTGGGTTGTCACCGGGGCGCGGTGGCCCCGTGCTTTGTCCCCTGCAGACGCCCATCATCGCCTTGGTCGGCAACGACGCGTGCTGGAGCCAAATCTCCCGGGAGCAGGTGGCCATGCTGGGCAGCAACGTGGCCTGTGGCCTCGAGTACCTGGGTGAGCGCTGTCCCCACCGTCCCCTACACACTGGGGGGGGGACCGAGCCCCTTGATCTGGGGACGCTTGGTGGCCCTGGGTCACCCTGGGGTGGGCTGAGCCGCTCCTGGTGGCCTCGTGTCACCCTGACGGTGCTGCGCTCGGTGGCCACGACGCAGCGTGGAGGCTTGGGCTGTGCCCGGTGGCCCCGTTGTCACCCCCGCTGTCACGCCGGTGTCACAGCCCTGTCCCTGTCCCCTCCCCGCAGATTACCACGCGGTGGCCGAAGCGCTGGGGGGCAAAGGCTTCGTGGTGGGGCGCCCGGACAGCGAGCGGCTGGACGCCGTCCTCCGCGCCGCGCAGGATGCGTGCCGCCGCGGCCACCCCGTCCTCGTCAACGCCCTCATCGGCAAGACCGACTTCCGCGAGGGCTCCATCTCTGTCTAGGGACTGTCCCCTCCCTCCCCTGACACCCCCCCAGTGCCCGGCAGCAGGGATGAGGGGGCTGAAGGATGCCCCGGCTGGGTGCCACCGAGGTGCCACCAAGGTGTCCCCAACCGGGGATGGGCGAACAGAGGTGTTAGGGTGGTGGCATCGGTGCTGTGCCCCCTAACTTGGGCTGGGGGGGGGGACAGTGATGTCCCCTGGCAATAAAGCAGCGCCGTGTGCCCCCACCTGCCATCCCGTGCCATCGATTTGGGTGCCACGGGGCATTTTGGGGACTGCCACCCCCCCCAAGGGGACACCACCACACGCACACAGCCCGGCAGCGAGTGCAGCTTGTGTCCTTTATTGCTGGTGACAGTGACAAGGCGGTGGGCAGGGCAGGGTGGGCGTCAGGCCATTCAGGGGGGGGACACGACTGGGGACGGCGTTGTCACCGAGCCCCCCCCCGGCCTGGTGGCACCCCCTGCCCGGGTGATTTAACACTGCTGGCTCAGCCCGGCCGGGCCGGTGCGTTCACATTCAGCTGGTTCCTGTAAGGCTAATACTGAGCAAGGCTGGTATTTTTTAGGGGGGGGGAGAGGAATTAATTTGGCTCCCTCCCTCCCCGCCCCCGTAACACTGGTGCTGGGTTCATTTTGGGGGTGAAAAGGGCTTTTTTCTGCAGGCTGCGGTGAAGGCAACCGCCACGGGCCACCCGTCCACGCGCACGCACACGAAGCTGGAGTAATAAATAAAAGCTCAGCGCTCCCGTACCGGCAGCACCCCCCCGGGGGGGGGCAGAAAAAAAAGTGTGGGGGGGCTGGGGGGTCTTTGCTGCCACCCCTGAGGGAGAGCTGTCACCCTCCTCAGGGGGCCAGCAACAGGGAGGGGATTTTGGGGAGCCCTCGTGAGCAGGGAGGGGGTGGGTGGATGATGGGGAAGGGGAGAGGTTGCCCCCCCCGTAGCCTGAGCGATGGAGGTCATGGACCCTTGTCAATACTGATTTTGGAGGGGGGGGCACCCGTAGGGGGGGCTTGGAAGGGGAAAAGGGGCAAACAGGCACTTGAGGGCAAAATTTGGCCATGAAAAGCCGAGCAAGAGGCACCGAACCTCCAAAATCCCCCCCAAAACGGCGCGTGGATGCGTGGTGGGGGGGACGTGCAGCCAGTTTTGGGGGGTGGGGGGCTGCTCAGGTGTCCCCTGATGGGGCCGGGGCCCCCCCCCAAAGACAGCATCACCTTTTTCGTGGGGGTCCCTCCTGCTCGGCGCTGTGCAAATCGAAGGCAACGAGAGGCAAGTGCTGCGTTTTGGGTCGCTCCCCCCCCGGCGGCGCCGTCACAGGCAGACGTTGATCTGCTTGGCCAGCTCCCGCTCCAGGTCCAGGATGAGCGCGTCGAAGTCCTTCAGGTTGAGCCGGGGGCCGAAGGGCGCCTCGGGCTCGTCGCCGAGGCCGAAATCGGCCACGAAGAGGGTCCGACGGTGGGCGGCCCGGCTCTCGCCGTCACCGGCCGCCGCCGCTGCCACCACCTCGTCGTAGCCCCCGAACTGGTGGCCGCAGACGCTCCAGTCGCCGGCGTAGCGGTTGCTGGGGGGGCTCTCGGGTCCCCGGGGGCGGTGGCGAGCCACCACCGCCGTGTCCAGCAGCTCCAAGTGCAGCGCTGGCTGCCGCGGGCGGCCGGGTGGCACCTCCTCCTCGCAGATTTGGGGGGCCGGGGATGAGCGGGGGGCTGCCGAGAGAGCACGGGGGGGGCGGTCAGGATAAAAGGGGGAAGCCTCGGGGTGCTTTGGTGGCGTTGGAGGGGGCAGAAAAGGCTCTGGGGGTGACTACTGGGGTCAGAGGCGCATGGCACAGCCCCAGGGTGTCACCGACCCCCCCCAGAGGGTGGCCCGGGAGGTGGCCAAGCACAAATTTCCCCTGGGGTGGGGGCCACGGGTGTCCCCCCCAGCCCCCCCTGAAGCCTGCTCACCCGGCCATGCCTGCAGCAGGTAGTGCAGCACCTCGATGTGCCTCTTGAAATCCACGGCGCTGGCGATGTCCTCGCTGTGGGCGTAGCTGCGGGCGCCACCGGTGCCACCGCCGCGCCGAGGCTCCTGGCTCTGGGTGAGCAGCACGGGCCCGAAGCAGACGGCGATGTTCTGCGGGTTCATGCGGTTGAAGTCGTGGAAGGAGGCCACCAGGCTGAGGTGGTCCAGGAGCCGCGTCAGCGTGGCCTGGGGGACAGGGTGGCATCAGCGGGGACACCCCCCGGGGTGACGTTCCCCGGCCGCGCTGGGCCACCGAGGGGAAACGTTTTGCTCCCCGACATCGCTGGGGCTGAACCACGCAGCTAATAATGATGTGGAGATAAATGCTTGGCTACTAGGGATGGAGAGACCCCCCCCAAAAAAATGCTCGGGGGGGTTGGTGACACCAGGATGTGCCACTCATCCAGAAACAAGGACACCGCACTGGTGACGCACAATGGAGAGCCCCGGACCGAGAGGGGTGCCCCGGCAATCCCCCAGTTTTAGTCCTAAACCCCCCAGTTTTAGGGCTGGCCACCCACCTTCTCGACATCCGGCAGGCAGTCGAGCAGGGTGACGGCGTCCCGCTCGCCCGGGGGGATTCGGGGGGGCCGCTTGGCCATGGCCTCCAGCACGACGTGGTAGAGCGTGGGGGTGATGAGCGGCGTGGGCAGCTCCCGCAGGTAATCCTTGAGGATCCCTGCGGGCGAGGAGCCACGGGGGGGGGACATCAGCGTGGCCACCCCCTGTGGGTGCCGGGGGGGGGCCGTGGGGTGGGCACTGACCCGTGATGACGTTGATGTCAGGGTAGAGCTGCTCGGACAGCGTCACGGCCGCGCTGTCCCTCTCGAAGGCGTCGCGCAGCTCCTTCTTGACGGCGGCCGAGCCGCAGAGCCGGTACAGCCCCACCACCTTCAGCCCCCGCTTCTCGATCTCGGCCACGCATTTCTGGATCAGCAGCGGCACCTTGGTGGCCGAATTCTCCCTCTCCACCAGCTGCCCCAGCTCCACGCCGAAGACACGGGGCTCGCACTCGCCGGGGCCGTCCCACTGCTCCACCAGGGTGAATTTGGAGAAGAGGACGCCGCGAGGCTGCAGCCGCACCGCCAGCTGCTGCGCCCGGCAGCCTGGGGAACAGAGGGGGGCTGTCGGTGGGGAGCCGTGCCGTGAACCCCCCCCCACCCAAAACCATGCCCTCCCGTCCCCACCGCGCACCTCGGAAGATGTGGGGCAGGACGACGGTGCCGTGGCAGCAGAGGCGGTTGCGGCAGGAGGAGGGGTCCCAGGAGAAGACGATGACCTTGAGGAGCTGGGCGCCCTCCAGCTCCAGGTTGAAGGTGTGGTTGAGGCCGAGGAAAGCCGCCTTGCAGGGCAGCAGAGCCGTGCGGGCCCGGTTGGCCGCGTCCACCTGCAGCACGCAGAAAACCTCCCGGGCTTCGGCTCGCGGCGGCTTCAGGTCCCGCACGCCGTAGAGGTGGACGCTGACCAGCCCGGAGATGTGCTGCCCGCCCCGGGGCAGCTCCCCGCAGCTGTAGGGCCGGAACGCGCCCACGTCCAGCCCGCTCTCCCCATCCTCCGGCTCCGCGTGCGCCCCGGTTTTGGCCGGCAGCTCCGGGGAGTCGCCGTCGCTCAAGTAGCCGCCCTTGCTGGTGGCTTTGGCGCGGGGCAGCGAGGCCACGCTGGTGTCGAGGTGGTAGCGGCTGATGACGTTGCTGGACTCCTTGCGGGCGTCGCAGGGCGAGGTGCCCCCCCCCTCCTGGCCCCGCGGCCGGGGGCTGCGCAGGCTCAGCTTCCTCCGCAGCTCCGGCAGCTTCTTCATCTTCATGGAGAGGCGGCGCACGGTCCCCGGGGACTTCACCTTGCTGAGCGATCGGCCTTTCTTGGTGGCACCGGGGCTGGCGGGGGGGGACGGCGGGGACAGCCCCGTCCCCAGGCTCACGCAGGGGATGGGCATCTTTGCTGGGGGGGGAGAGAAAGGGTGAGCGGGTACCCGGGGGGGTAATGGGAGCCTGGCCGGGACTGGGGTGGCTCCCTGGAAACCTTGGTGGGGTTTGGGGGACAATGTCCTGTTTTGGGGGATGGGGAAGGGGCAGGGGTTATGGGGAAGGGGCAGGGGTTATGGGATGTGTCTGGGGGATGGCAAAGATCATGGGGACCACGGGGACCATGGGGTCCAGCTGTCCCTGAGGACAGGGTGGGGACAGGGACCGCGAGGTCTCGAGGACATCATCCCGGGGGGGTGGGCAGAAAGGGACCGGGATTGTGGACTCTGGGGGATGTCGCCCTGGGGGACAAGGAAGGGACAGGGACCACGGGGTCCGGGAGACCCTGGGGACAAGGGACCACGGCCTCTGAGGACCTCGGGGTCCAGGGAGCCTCAGAGGCACCAGAGAAAGACAAAAAGACCGTAAGGTGCCGCAGATGGAGACTGCGGGGCCCAGGGGACGCTCTCCTGCGTGGTGACAAGGGCTGTGGGGAACCCGGGGCCCCCCCTGTCCCCCCTCTCCCCTTTCCCAGCCCCTCACCACAGGCCTGCGTCCTGCCAGCCGCCGGCTCCTCCGCGCCGCGGGCCCCGGGGCTCTCCGCCGCCCCTCTGCCCCCCCAGGGGACGTCCTCCCCGCTCGCCTTCGGGGGGTCCTCGTCCTCGGGGATGGGGTTGTACCAGATCTCGCCCTCGCTGCCGGCCGCTCCGGCCTCGGCCTCGGCCCCGCCGCCACCAGCCTCGTCCAGCCCCGGTGCCTTCGCTGAGGACAGGACCCAGTGCCGGCTGCTCCGCTCCAGGCTCTGCAGGTAGGCGCCGTGCCCCGGGCTCCTGCCGGGACCACCGAGCTCCACGGAGCCGTTGGCTGCTTCGGCCTCCTCCGCCGGCTCGGGGGGCTCCTCGCCGGGGGGCTCCAGGCCTGGCCAGGGGGTGCTGGAGGCCGGATCCAGCTCGCCGGCCTCCCCCGGCTCCGGGGAAGCTTTGGGAGCCGTCACCCCCCTCCCGCTGGGCTCATCGCGGCCGCCGCAGGAGAAACGGGCCCAGTTCTGCTTGCGGGGCGCTGCCGGCTCCGGTGACACCGGGGCCGCCTCGGGGTCCGCCGGCGACTCGGGGCTTGGCGGAGGATGCTCTGCGGGAAGGGGAAAGGCCGGGGCTTGGCGGGGGTCCCCAACAGCGTCCCATGGGGCCACCCCCCCCCCCACTCCGAGCCCCGAATCCGCCGCCGGGGCCGCGGAGGCAGCTGCGCGCAGCCCCTTGCCAAGAGGGATTTCCGGCTGTTTACGGCCGGCCGCCGCGCTCCCACCATCCCGGGGGGGCTCGCCGGAGGATTGGGGGGGGGGCTCGGCCCGGCCCTGCTGCACCCCATGGATGGGGGACACGGCCGCATCCCGGTGGGCACGGCTCTGCCTCCATCCCCGTGGCCTGCACCCCCTGCCTGCACACACACAGGCTGGGGGGGGG
Organism: Anas acuta; assembly: GCF_963932015.1. Classification (NCBI taxonomy): domain Eukaryota; kingdom Metazoa; phylum Chordata; class Aves; order Anseriformes; family Anatidae; genus Anas; species Anas acuta. The sequence continues at coordinate 1,409,169 of NC_089010.1, read as the reverse complement.
GCTCAGTGCGCCCCCAATTCTCTGCGCCCCTCCCAGAGCATTTGTGCGCCCCGGGTCGCCTGCACCCCTCCTGCACCCCACTCGTGTCACACCAGCACCCGCGCCCAGTCCCGGTCCCCGTCCCACCGGAGCACCCCCTTGGGCTCACCCCCAGGTGTTGTCACAGCCCCCCACCCCCCCAAGATGTGAACAGGGGGTGCTGCGAGCCCCCCCCCCGCACCCCAATTCTGGCTCCAGCACCCACATGGGATGTTCCACCCACCCCAGCCCCCAGCTCGGGTACCCCAAATGAGCACCAGCATCGGTGGAGGCCCCCAGCAGGGTCCCCCCCAATCCTTCACCCCATAGCCCCCCCCCCGGGCACCCCAACTCCTGCAGGGCACAGAGGGGGATGCGGGGTGATGGGGAACCTTCTGTGGGGGCAAAAGGGGTGGTGGGGAGCTTTGGGGGGGGCTCGGAGTGACACTGGGGGGTCCCTCCCTTGGGGGGCAGGAGGGAGCTGGGTTCACAACGAGGGGGGACTCCGTGGGGGACAGGGCTCCGGGGGTCTCATTCCTGGGGGACTGCACCCCAATAACCCCTTTTTTGGGGGGGGCCAGGACCCCACGGGTCCCTTTTTGGGGGGGCCAGCAGGGACCCGGGGGGTGATGCGGAGCCCTCGGGGGCTGCACCAGGGACTCGGGGGGGGGGCTCCAAAGGGACTGAGGTGGGGTCTCCATCCCGGGGGGGGTGGTGTTGGGCTCCTCGCCCCCTCCCCAGCTCCGTACCTCGCTCTTTGCCATCCGATTTCTTCCTGCGCGGGCGGTCCCGGCCCCGCAGCCTGGAGAAGGTCCTCCGCAGCAGCGGCTCCGCCATCGGCCCTGCCCGGACCCCCCCCACCCCCCCACCCCGACGGGGGTCCCCTCGGCACCCCCGGGGACCCCTCAGCCGGCTCCGGTCCCGTTCCGCCCAGTCCGTTCCAGTTCAGCCCCGTCCGGTCCCGTTCAGCCCAGTCCGGTCCCCTTTAACCCGGTTCTCCCCAATTAGCCCGCTCCGCCCCCCCCCCGCCCAAACCCGGTTGGGTGGGGGTCTCCCCTTCCTCCCGGTGGCCCCGGGACCCCCCCCCCCCGGTCAGCGCGGCGGGGCCTGGAGCGGCGGCGGCGCCATCCGCGGAGCGAATTCCTGGGATGCCGCCGGGAGCGCTGCCGGGAGCTGTAGTCCGGAACCCCCCCCCCCCGAGCCGGACCCCCCCCAAAAACCCCACGGGGCTCCCGGTAACTACAGGCCGGGACCCCCCCGCCCCGGTTTTAGCACCCCCCGGCCCCGTTCTCCGCGCCCCCCGGCTGGGGGAGTCCTGGGGGGGGGGAGCTGGGGGGGTTGGGGGAAGACATGGGAGGGTCTAAGGGGGGGGTGGAAGGGATTTGGGGAGGCTGTGGGGGGTGTTTGGGGGGGCTGGGGGGTGTTTGGGGAGCCGGGGGGGGTATTTGGCGGGGGTTGGAGGGGTATTTAGAGGGTCTGGAGGGTGTTTGGGGAGCCTGGGGGGTGTTTGGGGAGGCTGGGGGGGTATTTGGGGGGGCTCGAGGGGTATTTGGGGAGGGCTGGAGGGTATTTGGGGAGCCTGGGGAGGTATTTGGGGAGGCTGGGGGGATATTTGGGTGCCTGGGGATGATTTGGGGAACCTGGGAGGGGGGCAAGACCCCCCCACCCCACGTCTGCAGAGGGCTCCGATGTGGCATCACCCACGAAATCACCGCTGCTCCCCTGGGGGGGACGCCGACAGCCCAGGGCAGCCGACTTCCTGACCCCCCAGGGCAGCCCACCCCCACTCCCCCCACACCATCGGGACCCCCATCCAGTCGGGACCCTCACTCTGTGCACCCATTTATTATCCCACGGGGACCCCCCCGGTGCGCCCCCAACACCAAAATTCGCCCGGAGGGAGCGGAGGTGCTGGGGGCCGAAGCGGTGAGCGGCGGTGCTGCGGGGCTGCAGGGCGGGCGTGGCGATGGGCTCTGGGGCAGTGACGGGGACTTGTGGGGGGGGGGACACAGACCCTCGAGGTGCCCCCCCCCTGCATGCTCAGGGCTGCCCCTCGCACACCCAGGGGAGCTGACTGGTGCAGGGGTAGTCGAACCAGGTGCCGTCCACGCGCACCACGGCGCAATTCTCCTGCTGCCCCCCGTTGGGCTCGTCCCTGTGCCAGGAGCTGTGTCGGGAGGGGGGGGGGAGCGACACGGTTTAGGGGGTGGCCCCCTCAGCACCCCCAAGCCCCCCTCGCCCTGTCCCCAGCGCCTGTCGGGCTGTACCTGTGCCCCTTGGGCAGGACGGTGCCGTCTGCCTGCTTCCAGGTGCCCTCGACCTCTTTATCCGTGATGCCCAGCCAGGAGGAGGCTCGCAGAAAGGTCTTGATGTAATTCTGGGGGCAGAGGCAGGGTCACCCCGCTGCAGAGCCCCCCCCCAGGACCCCTGCACATCCTTGGGGACAGCTGGGGAGAGAGGCTCGTGGGGGCCGGGCTGTGCCCCCCTCACCCTCTCCTCGGGGCTGTCCACCTCCAGCAGCCGCGTGCCCAGGGCCGAGCAGAAGCCCCTCGCTGTCTCCCAGGTGCTCGGCGTCGCGGAGCGGAAATAGCACGAGCCATCGAAATAGGTCCAGCCTCTGGAGCAAGGGGGGCAACCTGGGGAGGGGACACAGAAAGGGGGTCACCTCCCCCCGGTAGGGCTGCGGGAGCTGCCAGGATCCCCGCTGGGTTAGGGGTAGGGTTAGAGCCCTGCTGGGTTTGGGGTTAAATCCTGTGTGTTTGGGGTTAGGTCTGGGTGGGGCCCTGTTGGGGTTTAGGCTAGGTTAGGATTAGGATATATAGAAAGGATTAGGATATATAGGTTAGGATATACAGAATCCTATATAATGAGAGCTGTAACTGGGTTCGGGTCCCTTTGGGGTTTGGGTTTAGTTCAAGTCCTCAAAATTTAGGTTTCCAACTGGGTTGGGGTTAGCTGGGCTAGGACTCCACTAGGGTTCGGACTCCTTTAGGGTTAGCTTAACCCAACTCATTTAGGATTAGGCCTGAGTTAGGGCCCCGTTGCCGTCTGGGCTTCTCTTAAGCCATATCCCTGCCAGGCTGGGGCTGCGTTTCTGCCCGTTTAGGGTCGGGCAAGGCCCTAAATATCGGCAGCCGGGGACTGACTGGAGCGCGAGCAGACGTTGTCCTTGCTCCCGTGGGCGACCCAGCGGCTCCACTCGCGGTCCCCGATGTAGAGCATCACGGTCTGCTGCTGGTTGTTGCCGTAATTGAAATAGAGGTCGTGGCCGGCCAGCGCCAGCAGCGTGCCGTCGCGGCACTCCCAGCGCTGCAGCCTGCCGTCCTCGCGGCACGGCTGCAGCCACACCGTGGACAGGTTTCTCTCCTTGGCCGCCGTCACGCAGGAGCGGGACCCCCCCGCGCTCCGCAGCCGCTCCCCGGGGAGCCACTGGAAGCGCTGCCCCTCGGCCTGGGGCCGGCACGGCGCCGCCGTCAGCTGCCGCCCGCGCGCTTCCACGCACTTGTTGTGCGCTTCGTTGTACAGCAGGAAGGGCGCGGAGGCTGCGGAGAGGGGGACGGTGGAGAAATGGGGCCCGGGGAGACGGTGACACCGAGGAAATGGGGGGGGGGGGACACGGCACGGGCACGCACCCACGTTGGGCGGCTGCTTCACCGTCTCCGCTTCGTCCAGGGCCACCGTCAGGGCTGTGACTGGAGGGGGGCAAAGGGTCACCGTGCTGGGGGGGTCCCTCAATCACCTTAATGCTACCCCCAGCAGCCCCAGTGTGGGGGAGCTGCCGTGCCCCCCCCGGTACTCACTGCGCCGTGAGCCGAGGGCGAGGAGGAGGACGTTGAGCAGCACCGAGACCCCCAGGGCCACGGCGCCCACCAGCACCAGCCTCTCCTGGGAGCAGCACGGGCGCGCTGGGGAGGGTGAGGGGGTGACGGCCGGTCCCGACGGGGCTGCAGGGCCCCAGTTCGGGCTGCACGGCCTCATCCCAACAGGGGTGGGCTCACCTGGGGGGTCAGGAAGGTGCTTGCGGCTCGGCACGGCGATGGGGGGGTCGAGGGGCTCATAGGGGTTCTCCTCCGCGGGGCACGGGTCGCTGCAGGCTGGGGAGGGGGCAGCAGGGATGGTGCCTGTGGGGGATCCCCTCCCCTCTGGTGCCACCACCAGCCCTAGGGACCCCCGTCAAGCACCACGATGGGGGCTTCCCCCCCATGCCACCACCCTGGGGACCCCCCCTTTGGGTACCAGAGTCCCAGGGTTTGCCTGTGGGCAGCGGGGATGGAAACGGGGATCCCCTTTGGTGCCGCCATCTGCCCTGGGGACCCCTCCTCAGATCCCAAAAGGGACAGGCTCGGGGCATGAACTGGGGACCGCTGGGCTCGCCCCCACCCCAGCCAGCACCCCGGGGTGCTCCCTACCTTCCTTGCCACCAGGCCCCAGCACCCATTTCTGCCCTTCCCTGGGCTGGCCGGGCTCGATGTTGCCGTACATCGTCCCCGCGGCACCGCTGAGCTCTCCCCACGGGTGTCCCCGCTGATAATGCCTGAGGAAGGGGGGGTCCGGATGTGCCCCTGCCTTGGGGATGGGCCTCGGAGGGGCCCGCGAGCACCCACAGCTTCCTCCCCACATCCCGGGGCTTGGCCGGAGGTGACACTGCCTGTGACAGTCCCTAGCGATGTCCCTGGGGGGGTCTCGGCACAAGGAGGGTCATGGAGCCTGCAGGCTGCACCCATGGGTGCCACACGGGGGACCTGGGTGCACCCATGACAGCATCCAGGGTGTCCCCACGCCTCGGGTGCACCACGGGGTGTCCCCAAGCCTGCTGCGTGCCCGTGCCCAGGGTGTCCCCATGCCAAACACGTCCCTGGTGTCCACCCACACCCAGCTGCACCCACACCCGGCCCAGCACCCATGGGTGATCTGGGTGTCCCCGAGGGGGGGAGGAAGGGCCGCAGACACCCAGCCCCACGTCACCTCCGGGGGTGCAGGAAGAGCTGGGTGCTATCAGCACCCACCAGCCTCGGCCACAGCTCCCCAGCCACGGCCAGCACCCAGCTTATCGCGCCCGCTGCGGTGGTGACGGGTGACCCGTGGTGGCACTGGGTGGCCTATGGTGGCTCTGGGTGTCCCGTGGTGGTGCTGCATGTCCCATAGTGGTTCTGGGTGTCCCGTGGTGGTCCTGGGTGTCCCGTGGTGGTGTCGGGTGTCCCGTGGTGGTGATGGGTGTCCCATGGGCTACCCCACCACCGTGACAAAGCGTGCCGTGGCGGTGCCAGGTGTCCCCATGCCTGTCCCCGTCCCCCTGCCCGTCCTTGTCCTCCCCCCCCATGCACGTCCCCACAAGGCCCCCCCCCACGTCCCCTCTACCCTCCCCTCCCCAGGAGGGATCCCCACGCCCACGCGTGTCCCCGCAGCCCCCAGGAGGCGCCGCAACGGTGGGAGCGGAGCCCCCGGCACCGGGACCGACACCGGGAGGAGAAACAGGGCCAGGTTTGTTTTAAATAATAATAATTAAAAAAAAAAAAAGAAAATATACAGCAGTCACTTCTCCCCCCACCACGAGGTCGGTCCTGCGGCAAAGCAGGGCAGGGCCAGGCCACGGAGGGGGGATTTGGGCCAGTGCAACAGTGCAGGATGGGGGAAAAGGAGGGGAGGGGTCCCTGGAGCCCCCGTTGTCACCCCAGCTTGGGGACAGTAGCGGGGACAAGCCTGGGGCGAGTGGGAAAGTGCCACGGGGCTGAGCCCTGGCCGGGGAAGCGGCCACGGAAGAGGGGATCGGGGGGGCCCTGGGGCACGGAGGTGGTGCCAGGGCATCACCCGGGGGGGCTCCTGGGCTCCTTCGGTGCCATCTGGGCTCACGTGTGGGACGTGGAGGAGGCTCGGGCTGGGCTCGGGCGGTGCCGCAGGCTCTTCTCGTCCTCCTGGGGAGAGAGGGGACATGTGGGGGACACCGGGATGGGGACACCGGGATGGGGACACCGGGGTGGGGACACGGCGCAGCACCCATCAGCTCCCAGCTGGGGAGCTCTGCCCCCCGTAACCCCCTCCACGCACACCTTTGGGGGCCTCCAGACCGCAGGACACCCCCTTCTGGGGGTGCTCCAGAACTGGGGCCAGGATCTGCCCCATGTTACTCCCTCCATGCAGGGGGTTGGGGCACCCCTGGGAGCCCCCAGGCTCTGAGGGGCCTCATTTTGGAGGGTCCCTGTGGTCGGGGAGCACTCACAGCCTCCAAAGCGCCAGCTCCGGGCCACTCGGTGGGGGCAAAGGCTTCCTCCTCGCCCCGTGTCAGCTCCGGCCCCTCGTCCTCGTACTCGGTGAGGTAGTCGGACTCCTCTAGGGAGGGAAAAAGAGGGGAGGGGGCTCAGGGTCAGGCCCCGAGCCCGGATCGGGCCCCCAGCCCTGCAGCCTGTCCCTCACCGTCCGCGTAGCCGTCCGAGGGGTAGGGCTTGGCGGGCTCGATGCGCGAGATGATCTCTGCCAGGTCCGTGAAGCCGGCGCTGGGGCACGTGAGCACCTACGGGGCGGGGGGGGAAGGTGTCCGAGATGCGCCCCCAACCACGAGAGGGACGAGGATGGGGGACGTGGGATGGGTAAGGCGGTGGAAGGGCACTGGGGGGGGCGTGGGACGTGCCCTGGGGCAGGTCCCGTGCAGCCCCTGCCACCTGCGGACCCCGCGGCCACCCCTGCTCACGTCCATGCGTTTGCTCTCGTAGAAGTCGGCCGAGCGCCGGTCCTTCACCATCTTCTCGATGATGTCGCCCCGGCTCCAGCCGTCGAAGACCACCTTGCCGTGCTGGTACCCCACGTCCTGCGGGGAGAGCGACCGCAGCCCGTTCGTGGCCTGGGCACCCCGAATGATGGCATGGGGCGCCCCAACGGATGGCCCAGGATCCCAGCTGATGGCTAGGACATCCCAACCGATGGCATGGGACACCCAATTGATGGCTGGGGCACCCAACCGATGGTCAGGGCATCCCAAATGGTAGCCAAGAAACCCTGAACAATGACCTGGGGACCCTGAATGATGACCCTGGTACCTCAAATGATGGCCAGGAGGCTGTTAATGACCAGGAGACCCAAGCAATGACCAGGACACCCCAACTGATGGGCCAAAGCACCCCTAAATGGTGCCTGGGTCACCCAGTTCATTGCTGGTTGACCCCACCTGATGACCAGGACGCACTGCTAATGGCCTGGATGCTCAGCAGGTGCTCGAGGTACCCCAATCAATGCCAGAAGCACCCCACTAGTGGCTGGGGCACCCCAATCAACGCCCAGAACACCCCAGAGGATGGCTGAAGAACCCCAACCGATGACTTTGAGGCACCCTGTTGATAGTCCGGGCCACCCCCTCAGGCTCTCCATCCCCGACTCACGTAGATCTCGTCGAACTTGCCGAAATCCATGGTCTTGAAGCGGTCAATGGGGGGGCGGATGTACTCACAGTACGAGCTGGACTTCACCACCTCCAGCTGCCGCACGCACGACACGTAGGCCAGCCGCGACTGGATCTCGGCCATGTCGGGCACCTGCGAGGGCAGGGAGCTCAGCACCGTCCCCACTGCTGTCCCCACATCCCTCACGCTGCTCCTCACCTTGACTTTCTCAGCCCAGGGGTTGAGGCGTTTCCAGAGCAGCCACCAGCCCGACAGGCTGTCCCCATAGTTGCACAGATCCGTCTCGTCCTGGCTGCCCACGTCGATGGCGATCACCGTCTTGGCACCCATGTTGCGGGCGATGTCGGCTGCAGGGTGGGAAAAGACGAAGCTGGGTCGGCAGCACCCTGGTTTTCCCCGGTCCGAGCCCACCACGAGAGGCGGTGGCACAAGCGGAGCAGGGCGAGGGATCGGTCCCGACCATGGGCTGGATGGCAAAGCCATGCAGAGGGCTCGTGGGGGGGGACGAGGAATGTCCCGTGGGTGCTGGATTTGGGGGTAGGAGCCCCGTGGCATGATGTGCCAGTGGGGAGCAGAGCAGCGTTGCGACCTGCTGCGTGTGTAAAGGTGCCAGGAGGCTGCAGGCAAGGTGCGGGGTCCACGGAGGGATGAGAAGCGTGGAGGGACCCCCAGGAGGGCACCCGGTGCCAAGGACACCAGGATACGATGCAGGGCAGATGGAGACAGCTGGAATATGGAGGGAGATGGAGATGTCCCAGGAGGACACCTGGTACTGCGGACATCAAGAAATGGTGTTACAACAGGGAGGAAGGTGACTTGCATGTCAGGGAGGATGGAGATGCTCCAGGAGGGCAAAAAACATCCAGAAACAATGACTCGGGGTGGCTGAAGTTGGTTTGTGCATGAAGGAGCACAAAGATGTCCCAGGAGGGCAGCCAGTACCAAAGACACCAAAAGGTGTAGGATGGAGGGAGGTGGCTTGGTGATGTCCTGGGAGGGCACCTGGTGCCAAAGACACCAAGAGATGGTGACAGATCAAGCTGTCCTGCATGGGAAGGACAGAGATGCCCAGGGAGGGCATCTGGTGCTGAGAACACGAGGATGAGAGGCTGATGCGAGATGGATGGAGGTGGCTGGCATGTGAAGGAGCATGCAGATGCTCCGGGAGGGCACCGCGTGCCACGGATGCCAAGAGATGACACACGATGGAGGGAGACGGCTTGTGAAGAAGGATGGAGATGCCCTGGGAAGGCACGCGGTGCTGAGGACACCCAGAGGTGATGCAAGACAGAGGGACATTTTTTGTGCATGAAGAGTGAAGATGATCTGGGATCACCTTGGTGCTGAGGACACCCAGAGCTGACAACACCGTGAGACTTTTGTACGTGAAGGAGGATGAAGATGCCCCAAGAGGACACCCAACACCAAGAATGATGCAAGACGAAGGGACACGTCTGGGATTTGAAGAAACACGAAGATGCCCTTGGAAGCCACCTGGTGCTGAGGACACCAAGAGGCGACACAAGACAGATGGACGGCTTTTGCACAGGAACTGGGATGAAGATGCCGAGAGGGTGCCCAATGCCGAAGACACCAAGAATCAACGCAAAACCATGCGAGACGGCCCAGATCCAGCCCCAACGGTGGATCGAAGACCCCTGAAGACCCATCCCTTGGTGGGCACACGGCTCCCACCCAACCGCCCGCCACCGGGACCGGACCTGGAGCCGCGTCGGCTGTGGCGGGCGGTGGCGGTGATGCTGGTGGGGCGCTACTTGCCTGGCAGGTTGTTGATGTAACCACCGTCCATCAGCAAGTTGCCGTCCTTGGGGTCGCAGAGTGGCGGTAGGTACCCAGAAAGGGTCATGCTGGCTCGCACGTACCGCCAGAGCGAGCCTGCGCCGGCGGGGAACAAACGCAGTGAGCACGGCCCGCCCCACGCCTGCCTGAGCCCCCCAGGGGGCTGCCCCTCGCCCCTGCCCTTGCCCGGGGACGTCTGCACCCCATGGGGGTCCGGTGGGCACCCATGGGTGGCAGAGGCACCCACCGGGGCGGCACGCACCCTGACTGGCCGTTTACAAAGCCTAGAATGGCTCCACCTGGGATGGGATGTGGGGTTGTTTGGTGTGTTGGTTTTTTATTTTTATTTTTGGGTGGGGAAAGGGGGTGTTTTTGGGGGGCCGGTAGCCCCAGCGAGGGAGATGCTGACCTGGGACATTGTTAACATAGCAGCCGTCCACGAGCCAGTGGCTGTCCTTGGGGTCGCAGAGCGGAGGCAGGTAGGGGGTATAGGAGGCACTGGCTCGGACGTAGCGCCAAACGCTGCCTGCCGGAGGGAGAGGACACGGTCATGGTCCTGGGGGCACGGGACAAGCACGAGCCCCTGGCAGCAGGTGACCGAGGCTGCTGGCACCGGTGGGGTGTTTTTAGTCCCAAGAGCGAGCCACGCTGGGAAAAACACCTCGGCCACACTGGGATGGGGAAGGACAGAGGGTTAGGGGTGGTGAGTGGGAATTAGTTGGCGTTAGAGGCCAGAGGAGCAGGTGGAGCAAGAGCCAGGCTGTCTACAAACCACTGCGTGCGCCCCATGGACGGCTCAATGTCCCAGGTGAGCTCCAGCACCAGGCAAGGATGAGGGGCAGCCACCACGTTATCCCCACCACCGCCACCGCATGGTCCCCATCACCACCACTGCATCGTCCCCATCACAACGTCCCCATCACCACCACCACGATGACCCCACCAGCAGGTTGTCCTCACCATCACCTTGTCCCCACCACCACCACATCCCCAGAACATCGCGTTGTCCCACCACCATCGCGTTGTCCCCACCATCGTCACATTGTCCCAACCACCACCACCACCTCGTTGTCCCCAGCGGGACAGCCCCACACCCCCATGCTGTGAGTGAGGGTTACTGGGGTTAGTGGTGAGCAGATACGTTAGAGGGGACGTGCACACTCAGGGGGGGCAGCTCCACACCCCAATTCTGCTGCCAACCCCATCAAGGACGTGGGGCATAGCTCAGGGGAGCTGAGCATTGTGTGGCCTTGGGACACCACCACTGCCCGGGCTCCGAGCCCTTTGCTTGCCAGGGTGACAGTGGCACCGTTTTTGGGGTGCTGTTAAGGAGGGCGCCCACACGGGGAGACACGGTGGTGCCAGAGAGCATCCCCAGTTCCCTGGGGAGCTCTTACCGTCCGTGTGCACCCGCATGGCCGAGGCCGTGATGTCAGTCGTGACGTTGAAGTAGGGAAGCCAAAGGTCCTGTGGGGATAAGACGAGGTGGGTGACATCGTGGGGACGGTGGCGGTGGGGTGGGGACCCAGCTGGGACCCCCTGTGGGTGGGTGCAGCCCTGGGAAGGGCCGCGGGGCGCACCTCGATCTGCTTGTCCTGGAAAACCTTGTTGATGCTGGCGTTGAAGGCTGAGCCCGAAAACATGGAGGTGATGGGGTAGGTGAGATCCAGGACGGTCTCGAACACCGAATTCATGCACTGGAGGCGGAGGTAGGGGAGGAAGGAGGAGGAGGAGGAAGAGGAGGAAAAGAAAGAAGGAGAAAAAAGGAAAGGAGAAGGGAAAAAGAGGAGAAGGAGGAGGAGAGAAGGAGAAATAAAAGAAAGGAAAAAATAAAAGAGAAAATATAAGGAGGGCGAAAAAGAGGAAGAAGAAAAGGAAGAGGAACAGGAAGAGAACAGGAAGGTGCTTTAGAAACACCCTGGCCATGGCTGGCCGCAGGCAGGCAGGGCGCTGCGCTGCTGTCCACCCAAAAGGGCGATGGTGAGGGCTGGGTGCGTGCCCCCACCCCGCTTCGCCAGGCCCCCACCTTGGCCCACTCGCGCGCCCGCTGCTTGGTGCGCACGGCGCTGCGCTCCTCGGCGTACAGCGCCCCGATGAAGGAGCCGATGGAGGTGCCTCCAACCATGTCGATGGGGATCCCCGCCTCCTCCATCGACTTGATCACCCCGATGTGGGAGCAGCCCCTGGCCGAGGGGAAGCAGACGGAGGAGAGGAGGTGGGGAACAATAAGGAGGGGGAACGGGAGCGGTCTCCGGAGCGGGACCCCCCTCCCTGCCCCAGCGCAGCACCCACCTGGCTCCGCCGCCCCCCAGGACAAGGGCAATGGTGTTACCGGTGAGCACCCGCGCCAGGCGGGAGAAGTCGCTGTGCCGATCGGCGCTCTTCTCAAACACCTTCTCGTACATCTCCCGCTGGGGACAGGGAACAAGGGGTGACGATGGCAGCAGAGCGCAGGGGACACCCGGGGCTGGGGGGGGGCGCACGGAGGTGGCTCCTTACCAGCTTGGCGGGGCTGCGACGGGAGAAAACACGTCGGGGACACTTGATGTGCAGGTGGCCCGAGCACCAGCTCCGCATGTTGAGCCACTCGACGGTGCGGGACGGGCTGGGGCCGTCCTCGCGGTGCAGGAGGATGAGCTGCTTCAGCGCGCGCACCGCCGTGTTCTCCAGCATCTGCTCCAGCTGCAGAGGACATCAGCGGCACGGCGCTGCGTTGTCCCTGCCGGGCACCCCCTGCCACCCACCCCTCACCTCTCCCAGCGCCGGCTCCTGGTCGCCCAAGCCTACGATGAGGATGCAGTCGGCCTGGCGGATGCAGCGCACGGTCCACGGCGTCAGGGTGCAGTCGGTTTGGTAGAGCACGATGCGGTGGATGTCTTCCTGCTGCGCTAGCCAGCCCGACAGGCGGTACTCCTGGATGCTGCCGGGATGGAGGGGTCAGATGCGGCACGGCGCTGGGTCGCCGGCGATGTCCCTCCTGCCGGGAGTTACCTGTCGAGCGCCGAGGAGCCGAGCCGAGCGCGGATGATGTCGCTGGTGAGGAGCAGCGTGGGACCTGGGAGAGGTAGGACTGTGGTCACTGCGATGTCGTGTGGCCACGGTCGTCACCAAGACGCAGTCACCAGCACTGCATGGTCAACACCGTGCCGTGGGGTCCCAATCACCACCAAGCCATGGTCACCACCACACCACGGGCTTCCAGCACCCTCCCATGGCCATTGGCATGCCACGGGGCTGTGGTCACCACCGTGCCATGGTCACTGCCACGCCATGGGGCTGCCGTCAATGTCATATCGTGGTCTGGGGCCACCAAAACACCATGGTCACCTCCATGCCATGGCCACCACCGTGCCACGATTGCTGGTGCCCTGCCAGCACTCACCGATGGCGTTAAGCGCGTGCTTGAGCTCCAGCGTGAAGGCGGCCGTGGGCACGTCGTCGCACACCGGCAGCACCGCCACCGTTGACAGGTTGCTGGTAGGGTTGGTGGGCTCCGAGCTGGAGGCCATGCCCAAACCAGAGCCTGCATGACGAGGAGACGCGGTGGCAGCAGGAGGACAGCGTGACAGGGCAGGAGACACTTTCTGGACTCTGCTCCGATGACAGCCACCGGCTCCAGAAAGGTGCCCCCCTCGTCACCTCGTCCCCGCTGTCCTTCATCCCTTCGGGACCCACCTGCAAAGGGGCCGCGGAGCTGCTGGAGGTTTCCCAAGATCTTCTGGCTCAGGAGGTGGATGAGACGGGTGACAACCTGTGGGACAAGGAAGGGGACAACCATCAGAGCTGGCGGGGCTCCCTGAGTTGGAACCCCCCAGCACAACCCACTTTGCTCCCCTGGCAGGGCAGGATTTTGGGGATACCTGGGGGTACCGACGCTTGATGTTGTTCAAGGTGCCCTCGGGCAGCTTAGCCAGCTCCGTGTCCCGGACCGCGTGGACCGTGGTGGCACGGGGCTGCCGGGTGAGGGCTTCCACCTGGAGAAGACGACGTGTAGCTGAGAGGGGGGGCCACGAGGCACTGCGCGTCCCGGCACCAGCACGGGTCTCACCACGCCGATGAGGTCCCCGCGGCCGTACTCCCCGATCAGCTCCTTCTTGCCGCTGCCCTTCTGGATGACGGAGCGGAGGCGCCCGTTGAGCGCGATGTAGGTGCAGTCCGACTTGTCGCCCTGCCTGGGGACGCCACCAAAGGGACGTCACCCCCGTGCCAAGGGGGTCCCCGCCGAGCCGAGGTGGGGGGCACCCACCTGTAGAGCGCCCGGCCGGCCTCCACCGCCATCCAGTCGATGGCGAAGTCCATCTGGCGCACGAAGGGCGACATGCGGGCGGCCACGGTGTGGGCCACGCTCAGCACCACGCTGGGCTGCTCCCGCATGATCCTACGGACCGACAGCAGCTGGGGGACACGGTGGCAGCCCCAGGAGATGCCACCACCGTAGATGCTGAGCTGTGCTCGGCCCAGAACCCCCCCTCCAGCACCAAAACGCCTTCGTTGGTGCTCGGGACTCACTCGTAGAAGTCCGATTTGGAGATCTTGAGGAAGGTGCAGTCGCGGTTGGCCTTGATGGTGAAGATGAGGGGCTCGCCGGTGAGCACGGCCAGCTGCCCCACCATCTCGCCGGGCTGCGTCAGGAAGAGGCAGACGTCCTCCGCCTTGTCGATCATCCTCTGGTACACGTGCAGGCAGCCCCACAGCACGAAGTGGAGGCTCACGTCCTGCCGAAACGCTGCCCCGTCACCGGGACCCTGCCTCCATCACCCCCCAGGGACCAAGGGGACCCCACCGGCAACGCTTGGGGTTTCTTCTGCTCCTCTTCACTACGGGGTTTTGCACCCTCGGCAGCTCTGGGGATGGTTCCTGCCCCCCCCCCGAACCCCTAGGGCAGGCACCCCACGCAAATACGCGGTAGGGAGAGCAAGGTGTCACATCAGCCCCACAAAACCCAGACCCACCTGGTCCCCTTGACGGGCAATGACCGTCCCGGCTTTGGCATGATGGAGCAGAACACGATTGTTGAGCAGAGAAGGGTCCTGGGTGGAAGAAGGATTTCACCTGAGGTGATAGGGACAGCCAGAAAGCCAAAGGAAAACTACCACAAAGTGACTGGGACCACCACAAGACCGCAGGGGCCTGCCACGAGGTGATGGGAGCCCACCATGAGGTGGTGGGGACCCACCAGGAGGTGACAGGGACCCACCACGAGGCCACGCAGCCCCAAAACCCGCTGACGGGGAGCACCACGAGGTGACGGGGAACCACCAGGAGGCCAAGATCTCCCTCTGCGCTCTCACCTCCACCTTCATCAGCTTGACCAGCTCCCGCTTGGCGGCCTCGAAGATGGCGCTGGTCTGGCGGCCCTGGTAGGGCCCGAAGGGCCAGTCCCCGCCGCCCGCGTCGTCCTCGCAGTGCTGGTAGCGGTAAACGCCCGACGGCTGCTCCTCCACCGTCACCGACTTGCGCTCCTTGGGCTCGTGCGAGACGGACTGAGGGGGGCGAGGGACGGGTCCGGCACCGCTCTGCGTCGAGGGTGAAGCGGATTTTGGGGTGGGGGGGGGACACGGCGGGCCGCGGCCTTACCCGGGAGAAGGCGGCCATGGCGCCGGTGCTGTCCTCCTGCAGCGACACCGAGATGCGGCCGCGCTCGTAGGCCATGTCGAAGTCGGAGCGGGGACCCTTCTGGATGCCTGCGCCCCGACGGGGGGGGGACAGGGTGGTCACTTGGGGGGGGGGCACTGGGACACCGAGCTGGGAGCACTGGGGGTGATTGTGAGGCCGGAGTGGGGTGTGCCTGAGGCTGGGAAGGGGGGGATGATAAACGGCCAGGGGGGCTGCAACAACACTGGGGGGGCTGCATGAGCCCAGAGGGTGGACATAGGACCCGTGGGGGGGCTTCAGGACCCGTGTGGGAGGTGCATTATCCTCAGGGGGGGCTGCACGATCCTTGGGGGGGTTGTGTGACCCTTGGGGGGGGTGCACGACCCTTGGGGTGGTTGCAGGAGCCCAGAGCAGGACTCACGACCCCAAGGAGGTGACTCACAACCCCAAGGCCCCCCCCCATTTCTTTCCTCCAGCCCCCGACCCACCGGAGATATCCACAGGCATGGAGATGCAGCGGCTCAGCAGCGGGGGCGCGGGGGCATCCAAGGCTCCGGCTTTCAGCGGCTCGACTGCAGGACGAGACGGCCGTGAGCGGCCTCCTGCTGCGGCTTGGGGGGGCCGGGAGGGTTAGGGGGGGGTCTGTTCGCCCCATCCCGGCCCCTACCCAGCTCCGTTTGCCTTTCCCTGCCCTCTTCGGCGGCGCTGAGCCCCCGCTTGCTGTGGCGCACGGGGCTGGTGCGGGTGGCGTGGCCGGGCTGCGGGAAGAGGCGCAGCGGCTGCATCTCCTGCAAGGGGGACGTGTCAGCAGCGCAAGGACGAGGGGGCGTCCCCCTTTTTTGGGGGGATCCAGAGAAAAAAAAAACATTTTCCAGGAGGCTCCCCCCCCCCACACGCTCACGTGGCTGAAAAGCTCGTTGGTCAGGCCCAAGTAATTGTGCAGCGCCAGGAAGGTGACGCGCTGCAGGCGCACCATGATGATCTGCGGGGACCAGAAGGCGTCAGCGCCCCTCGCCCACCCCTGGACACCCCCCCTCCAAGTGTCCCCTCCCCGGGGACAGGCTCACCTGCACCACCCGCACCAAGCTTTCGGGGTATTTCTCGAAGACGGCTGAGAAGGCTTCGACCGGCAGCCGCAGCACCGTGGAGTCCTCTGCTGCCCGCGCGCACACCGTCCGGTACGGCCGCTGGTGGCCCTAGGGGACAGCCAGCGGTGGCAGTGTCACTGCCAGGACGGCGAGACGCCCCCCTCCCTGGCTCGGGGAAGGGCATGGAGGGACAGCTGCAGCCGTGGTCAGGGTGGTGGGGTTGGGGGATGGCCACACTTGGTCCGGGAGAGGTTTGGGGACAGCCACGGTCGGGCTTGGCGAGGCTGGGGACAGCCACCATCAAGGTGAGGGGACCTGGGGACAGCCCTGATTGAGGGGGAAGGTCTGGGCCAGCTTTGGGGCCGGTACCGTGATGACATCGAGGATGCTGAGCAGGCTGTGCACGCTGTCTCCGGGGAACACCTCCTTCATCACCGTCTCCTTTCCGTCCTACACAGCACAAACCCCCCCGCTCTTTACAACCCTGTCCCCGCAGCGTCCCCAGCCTGTCCCCAGCCCCGTCCCCGCACCGGCTCGGTGAGGAGCAGCTCCAGCTTGCCATCCTGCAGCACGTAGATGCTGGTGTCGGGCTGACCGGGTCGGAAGACGTAATCCCCTTGCTGACACTGCTGGAACACCATGTGCTTGCAGAGCTCCAGGAACAGCGGCTTCTCAAAGTGTCCCAGCACCCTGCGAGGACGGGGACCAGCAGGTGACACCGAGCCCAACCCGATGGGCACCACACCAAACGGCCCCCCCGGCCCCCCAGCAGCTCCTCTCCACATCCCCTGGTGCTGGGAGCATCCTGCGAACGCCCCCAGGCCATAAAAAGGATTTGGGGTGGGGTCGGATCCTGAACCCCGAGCCCGATCCCGAGCCTCACCGGACGTTTTTGAGCATGTAGAGCACCTCGGAGGGGAGGTGGGAATTGGCCACGTCGAATTCGGTCAGGTCGGCTTCCAGCACCGAGGGGGGGGGCTCCTTCAGCTGCAGCGTGGGCAGCTCCTTCTGGATGCGCAGGAACCTGCGGGGACAGCGAGGGGACAGCGAGGTGACACCGGGCTCTGCCACCCACCCACCCGCCCGCCCGCCACGGGTGGCACCTCACTTTTTGGCGATGTTGAGCATTTTGAGCTTCTTCTTCATGCGGGGCCGCGAGGTGCTGGAGATGGTGGTGTCCACCAGGGAGGAGGTGGACTGGGAGACCTGGCGGGGACCCAGAGGGGACGTCACCCCCGCCGGTGACACCGGGGAGATGCCACCCCCCCCCTGCTGCCACCCCCCGAGCGTCACCTTGCGCATGATCTTGCGCCCGTAGAACAGCACCTTGTCCCTCTTTCGGAAGCGGTATTTGGGTGTCCCCTGCGCCGGGACCTCTGGGCAGTAGGAAGGGGACAGGTTAAGGGGGGCACGGCCCTGTCACCCCGCCGCTGTCACCTCCCCTCTGCGCTTCGTGGAGGAAACTGAGGCACGGGGGCCCCAGGGCCACCGCGGAGTTGTCACCCGGTGTCACTCACTCTTGAGGCGCAGCCGCCGGACCAGCACCACGATGGCAGCGGCCACCAGGACGGCGAAGAGGCTGAGGCCGAGCAGCACCCCCAGTACCTGCGGGGGGGGGACGGGGTCCCCGTGAGACCCCCAGACCCCTCCCCATTGCACGGGGACGAGGGCGTGGGGTGACCGATGGCACTGCCACCCCGGTGACACGCATGGGGTGGGGGAGAGGTGCTCGGTAGTGGTGGGGACCAGGACGGGGGTGTGGGGACAAGAATTTGTCCTCCAAGGGGCTGAGCAGCGTCAGGAACCAGGACGACGTCCCTAAAGGCGTGGGGACAAGTTTGTGCCCCCCCGGGGGTGCTCAGCAGCACCAGCTCCCAGGACACCACCCCCGAGGGAGCGGGAACCGCTCGGTGTCCCCTGGGGCACGGGGACAGGTTTGTCACCTTCATTTCCCTTAATGGGGAACGCCGCCCCTTGGGGCACAGGGACAGGGATGTTGGGGATGTGGGGGTGCTGGGGGGCAGGATTTGGGGACCGGGACGTTGTCCCCAAGGGCGCGGGGACGAGTTGGTGGCACTCACCGCCCCGGTGGAGAGCGGCTCGTCGGCGAACAGCCTGGGCAGCACGGCCGTCAGGGACGCGTCCTGCGGGGACAGGAGGCTGAGCCCCATGGGGGGGACACCCCGAGGGGTGGAGGGGACACCCCGGGGGGTGGGGGGGACACGGACACCGTCACCCCATCCGGCGGCGGTGGCGTTCCCTACCTCCGCCTCCTCCTGCGGCTCCGACTCGCCCTGCCCCATGGCTGCCGCGGGGCTCTGCCCATGCAGGGAGCTGCCGAAAAAGGGGGGAAAACGGGGACAAAATAATTTGGGGATGGGTAAGGGGGGGCGACATCCCCAAATGGGGCGATTCCGCCCCGATTAAACGCACGGGGAGGGGCTGGGGTGTCCCCAGGGTGTCCCCGTGGTGCTGGGTGGCACGGAGGGGCCAGGTGAGGACTTCTGTGTCCCTTTGGGGACTTTGACGTCCCTTTGGGGTCTCTGGTGTCCCTTTGGGGTCTCTGGTGTCCCTTTGGGGACTTTGGTGTCCCCTCTCCCCCCGTGGAGAGGAAGTGGTGGCAGGAAGCGTGGGGCGTTGCGACAGCCCCCGACGCCATGCCGAGGCCACCGCTGGTCCCCACTGTCACCTGTCAGCCCGGGTGCCACCCCAAGGGGACGGTGCCCCCCCCCCCAGCGTCCCCTCCCCCCGGTGTCCCCCGTCCTTCCCAAGGACGCCGGGGGAGGTGGCGGTGGCCTCGGCAGCCACCAGCACGGGGACGTCACCGGGGGCTGGCACCGGTCACCCCCTGCCACCACCGCCACGGGTGCGGACAGCGGGGGCCAAGAGCCAAACTGGGGGTGACAACTGCCCCCCCCATGGCTTCTGCCCCCCCCTCCAAGGCCAGAGTTGCCCCCCCCGGCTGGTTCTGCCCCCCCACCGAAAACAAAACGCTCCCATCATTGCCCCCCCCAGGCCAGCATTGCCCCACACCCCCCCCGGGCTGATTTTACCCCCCCACACACCCTTTAACATCCCCCCAAGGTAAAAATCCCCCCCCCCAGCTAACAACACCCCCTCCCCCAGCCCCCATATAGACACCGTTGCCCCCCCCACACCCATATTTCCCCCCCCCAGGGACCTAACATTACCTCGCCCCCCCCCATGCATTATTGCCCCCTCCCCAGGCTAATATTGCCCCCCCCGGGTTATTGCCCCCCCCCCGGGGGGGTATTGCCTCCTCCCAACCCCCCCCCGGCCGGCACCACCTCCCCCCCTCCCCCTCCCCAGCGATAAATCCCCCCCCAGCCGTGCCGGGGGAGCCCCCTCCATCCCCCCCCGCCCCCGTTACCGCCCCCCCGGGGGGGCTCCGCGCTCACCGCCCGCCGGTCGCCGCCTCCCGCCCCGCTCCGGCCTCGGCGGCGGCCCCCGCGGGGTCATGGCTCCTTTAAGGCCGCCCGCCCTCCCCGCCTGACGTCACGAGGGGGGCGGGGAGCGTCCCGGCGGCGGCGCCATCTTGGGAAGGTCCGCGGGGAGACTGCGGGGAGCCCATTGGTGGGGAGCGCGGGCGCCATCTTGGGTGTGGCACGAGAGGGACGTTGTTATCGCGGGGCGCCATCTTGGGTGTGGCAGGAGGGGCGCGATGCTATCGCGGGGCGGTCGGGCCCCGGCGCCATCTTGGGAGTGGCGCCCCCCGGGAGGGCGGGGGCGCCTCGGGCCTCGTCCCCAGCAGCACCCCAGGGTGGGGGCACCCCAGGGTGGGGGCTCCCAGCCCCAGCCCCCAGGGTTCCAGCACCCCCCCCAGGTCCCAGCTGCCCCCCCTCAGCCCCCCCAGGTGCCAACTGCCCCCCCCCAACCCCAGCAGCCCCCCCCCTCCCCCCCCCAGGGCACCCATGGGTGCTGGGCAGGGTCCCACAGAGCACAGAGGCGCCGCTGTCCCCGGGTGCTTTATTCACCCCCTTCAGCGCCGCCATCGCCACCGGGCCGCGATTTGGGTTGAATTCAGCCTTTTTTCGGGCCGTGCCTGGAGCCGGCAGGCCCCTGGCCCCGCTCCAGCGGGGAGCAGCTGCTGGGCCGCTTACAAAACCTGCCCTTGACCCGGCCGGCACCGCGTAAACAAGCGGCGGGTGCCAAAATCCCAGCCCCAGGGACACGAGGAGGCCGGGAGCTGGGGCACGGGGACACGGCGCGGCTCCTGGCCCTCTGCTCGGAGCTGGGAAGGGGGCTCCTGGGGCCCCAAAATGGTTAACGGGGAGGTGAGGAGATGAAAAAGTCCCCAAGGGGTGCTGGGGTCCGGGATGTGGCCCCAAACAGGAGCCTGGTGGTGCTGAGGGGCTGCAGGGCTCAGGACTAAGAGCAGGGACACGTCCTCGGTGTCACCAAAGGGCTGCAGGGACAAATGCTTCACCGTGAGGCTTAGGGACAAACCCCCAGAAATGTCCTTTACGCAGCCAAAGGGAAGCCGGGATGAGAACAAAGCCCCCAAGGCAGCCAAAGGGCTGTGGGGTTTTGGGACAAAGCCCAAGGATTTGTCCCAAACGTGACCAAGTGGCAGCTGGGCTTGGTGCTGAGAGCAGGGAGAAGTCCACGACACAGCCCAGGGGCTGCAGGGCTCGGGGCTGAGCCCCCAAATTACAGCTGAGGGGCTGCAAGCGAGCCCCCCCGTCGCTGCTGGCCTCCAGTTAGGGACTGGGAGCGCAGAGGCACGGCCTCTGCCAAAAATAAAATGGGACGAGCATCCGTCTGCTCTCCCCGTCACCTGTGGGGTGTCCGTGGGCACGCGGGCGCCATCGATCCCTGCTCCTTTGGGGGCTGCTGCTGAGCCCCCAGTCGGTAAAAGCAGACAGTAAAATAAATAAAAGGGCTCGAGGCCGCTGGGAGCACAAAGTGCTGCGAGTCCCTGGGAGCTGCCCTCAGTTCACCAGCATCGCGTTGTCCTGCAGAGGAGCCCTGCGGGTGAACGGGGGGAAAATCGGGTTAATTGGGAGGAGAAAGCTTCAAATAGAGGCAGCTGCAGCAAAAGCGGTGCCCCAACACCCCAGAAACAAGTGGCAAACGCAGCCACGAGGTTAACGATGGGCACTGGGGAAGGAACACGGACCATAAACCCACCGAGGGGCCCCCTGAGGACATTTTGGGGCACCAAAAGCCAGAGGTTGGCACCGAGACACAGCTCGAAGCAACCCAACGAGGCTGGAAATCACAACCCTTGCGCCACCGGGCACGGAACCAGCAGAACGCGAGCTCTAAATCCTCCTCCCCCAGCACGGCTGAGGGCTGGGGGTGGAGGGGGGGGCTGCAGAGCCCTCCCCGTGCTCACCGTTCGCAGCAGCAGAAGACGGAGCAGGACGAGGCGCTGCCGCGGCGGTACTTGCCCGACTTGGGGCTGTCCTTGCACTCGGCGATGTAGGCGTGGAGCTGGGACACGGGGGGTTCGCCCTCGCACTGGTGCTGCAGGGGTGGGAGAGGGGAGATGAAGCCCTCCGGCCTCGGGTGTTGGCTCCCTGCCCAGGCACAGCCACCCGGGAAAAAGGAAAAAAAAAGAAAGGAAAAAAAAAAAAGAAAGGAAAAAAAAAAAGAAAGGAAAAAAAAAAAAAGAAAAGCCTGGAAGCTTCGCTGGGGTTCGGCCTCACCTTTATGGTCTCGTAGGAGCCAGTGATGAGGGCGATGAAGAGGCTGAGGACCATGTAGATGAAGAGGCTGATGAAGGTGTAGAGGTAGATCTGGCTGAAGAGCCACACCAGGTAGCTGTTCTGCTGCATCTCGGCGAAGGTGACGAACATGTCGTCCCCGTTGATGAGGGAGAAGAGGCACTCGGACACCATGGAGAGGGAGCGGAACTGGGGCGGGAAGGGACAAGGAGCTGCCGGACACGTCGAGCCACCCTGTCACCCCCCGTCCCCTCCGCTATCAGCCTGGGATCTCCAAATAAACCCACAGCCACGCAGCTCAACGCCCCAACGCTGCTGCTCCAGCAGGTGCCTCGTTTCACCCAGCCCCACGCCCTTCTCTGTGGGAATCAGGGCAGGGAATTGCCCCCGGGGGCGGGGGCAGCCCACCCGAGCCCCCCTCGGGGCAGCCTGGAGCAGCACCTTGACGTGGTAGGGTCCCAGCACGATCCAGCCGCAGAAGCAGTAGCCCAGGTAGATGACGGCCACGCAGCAGCAGAAGCGGATGACGTTGGGGAGGGCCACCCGCAGCGTCACGATGAGAATCTGGGGGGGGAAAAACCCACGGGGATCAAATTCCATCCTCTGGAGGATGTCAGACGTCTGCCAGAAGGGGAAGGGGACCCGCGAGGTGGGCTAACGGGGACAATTCCCACGAGAGCAGCAGTGAGGGATGGAGTTCAGGCACCCGATGTGACTCCGAGGTGCCCAGCAGAGGACAAGGAGCCCGGGGCCACAGGCAGCAGCCACAGGATGGGCCCAGCCCCACCGAGTGCCTCAGTGCTCAGGGTCAGCCCCAAAAATTGCCCCCTCGGGTCAGGGGCCGCCTCCCCGCAGCCACTCACGTTGTACTTCTGGAAGAAGGTGAGGTAGCGAATGACCCCGACCCAGACCAGCAGCGTGGAGGTGCCCAGGAGGATGCTGCAGACGTCGTAGCCGGCAAAGTTCTGCAGGGACAGAGGCGAAACTGAGCCTAAAACGGGTCCCCAGCGCCGGCCACGAGCTGGGACAGCGGCGGGACAGGACCCTGCCTGTCCCTTTGCCCCCCCGGAGCCCCCCTACCTTGGACTCGATGCCGATTTTCATGATGGTGCCCAGCACGGTGAGCACGTCGCTGATGACGAGCAGGATGTACCAGCCGTTGAGGAACTCCATGCGGTCCGACAGGCACACGCTCTGGCCGTAGCGGCGCCGGAAGAACCGGCTGAATTCCTGCGTGGGGAGGAGAAACCGGGTCCTCAGGGCGCAGCCCCCCCCCATTTCACCCCCTCCTCAGCACCCAGGCGGGAGCTGGGGCTTTGTCTGAGCATTCCCGTGCAAGCAGGGTGTCTTTAAGACGCCCTGTTTTTCAGAAAACGCCCTTTTTTTGTTGAGAAAACACCTTGGAGGCAGCTCCGGCCGCCCCCAGGGCTTACAGGGGGGGGCGGGGGCCACGCTTAGCGCTGCTCCCCCCACCCCGGCACTCACGTGCTGCAGCAGCAGGCCCCGGATGATGGAGCGAGCGCAGAGGATGAAGGAGAGGGAGCAGACCAGGATCACCACCACGTCGAAGAAGAGCCGAAAGGAGTTGTCACCTGCGTGGGGACACGCAGGGGATCTCATCAGCGAGGGGTGGGGGGGACACCGGGATCGCGGCGTGCCAGGGGGCCGCTGCCACCGCCCCTACCCCTGCCGAAAATGCTGGGATCTTTGCACTCCTTGATGTCAGCCCGGTTGTCGAGGCGGATTTTCACCCGGCCGCTGTGCGCCTTGTTGTCAAACGTGATCTGGGAACAGGGGGGGGACAGAGGGGGACTGTTGGTGGGACCGGCAGCCCCCCGCGCCCACCCCCAGCCCCCTCGCCGAGCACTCACGGTGATGGTGAAGGTGTAGCAGTCCGGGATCTCGTTGTTGATGATGGTCTGGATGTTGATGGCCTTCAGCTTGAACTGGATGGTGACGTTGATGAGCCTAAGGGAGGGGACGGGCTGGAACGGCCCCGCGCCAACCCCAAAAACCCAGCTCCGAGGCAAGGAGCTGGCCCCGATGGGGGTGTAACCTTTTTGGGAGCACCAAAAGGGCATCGAAGCTGTGCAGGACCAAACCACAGCCCCAGCAGCGGGGAGTTTGACTTCTCTCAGCCACAGCTCCCAGCACCAGCCCTGGGATCCCCCTGCCTGGCACCAACCCCGGCACAGAACGGGGAAACGGGGTCAAGACCAGGACCTGGTGGTGCCAAAAAGCTGCCCAGGGGTCACCAAAACAGCACCGAAGGCTGGGGGAGTTTCGGGGACGGAAAGGAACCCTGGCTGCCTGCGTTGCAGGACCGAAGAGGTGCCTCGGGGCCAACAGAGCCGGAAAGCGGCTGCCTCTTGTGCAACCACCCCGGTTTCACATCTCCCTCAGCTCAAGGGCTGAGTTTCTGTCCGTCTCGTGACCGTTTCTAAAACCACCGGGTGCTTTTCCATCCCGGCAGCGAGCCCAGAACCCGTGAGGCAGGAGGAATCGCCTGCACCGGGGGTGATGTCCCCGGCACGCGGCGGGGAAGGTGACGGCGATTTACTTGTGGAATTTGAGGGTGAAATTCTTGTAGCTGCGGTCCAGCTCCGGGGGCAGCGGGTGCGTGTCCTCGGGGTCCACTCCCAGGCAGTCTGCAGGGAGGGAGGAGCGCCTTCAGGGAAGCCCAAAGACCCCTGGGTCCCTCTCAAATCCAGCGCACGGAGCCAAAAAACCAACAAAACCCACCCCCAGCAGTCCCCAGACCCCTCCCCAGGTCCCAGCCGTCCCCCTACGCACCAGTGACGATTTTGGGGTCAATGTTGAAGGTGTCGTTGGCGGGGTCGATGCGCCCTTTGCGGTAGTACTGCTGGCACAGCATGAGGGCCGACTGGTTGCCCCCGCTCTCCCCTCGCACGTAGGCGTAGCGGCCGATGGTCTCGTTGGGGATGGCCAGGTACTGGGGCGAAGGAGACACCCTCAGGGGCTGCCCACGGCCCCCAGCACCTCCGTGGCCCCCCCCGGGCACGGTTCTCACCTTCTCCACGGTGTAAAAGACGTGGTCGTAGAGGTCGCGCTGGGTGTAGACGGCGTAGGAGTCGCCGGCGCCGTCCACGTAGTCCTTGAGGAAGAGGTGCTTGAAGGTGACGGTGTTCTCCTCCTTGAACGTCACCACCATCTGGTTGCTGAGCCCGAAGAGGATGAGCTGAGGGACACAGGGGACCGGGATCAACCCCCCCAGTCCCGGCAGCGCCGTGAAACGGATCCGAAACGCAGCCCGGAGCGCTCAGGGGAAGGAAAACGCCATCGCCCCGAGCTCGGGGTCCCCAGGGAGCCAAGGGCCAGCTCCCTGCGCCCCACCTCCCCCTGATTCCCCCAAAAACGGTGCTCCACGGGGACCCACACGTGCCAAAAACCCTAAAAAAAACACGCTGGCAGAGGGGACAGAGATCTCCCATCAGTGTTTTCCCTGCCTGCACGCTCCAAACCTTGCCCCGCCCCGGTAATTACCTCTTGTTCATCAAGAGGAGCTAATTACAGCCGTGTTTACCACTGCACGAGGAGCAGGGGGAAGCCTGGGCTGACCCTGGGTGACCCCGGGGGTCACACGGTGGCTGCTTCCTCCCGGCCTTGTGACCGCAGCCTGGCGCCTTCGGCCCTGTTTGTACCCGTGCCACCGCCCTCCCCTTTCTCTTCCCCTTTTGTGGGGAACCCCGGGTGTCCCCAAACGTCACCCCCCCCCCCCCTCCAAACCCCGAGCTCCCCCGGGGGTACCCACCCCCCCAGAACCCCTTATAATATCCCCACAACCCCACACCCATCCCCTCCATCCCCACACCCACCACCCGCCTTTTGGGGTCCCCTCCGTGCCCAGAGCCCCCCCCCACGTCCCCACGGTGCCACCGTGTCCCCTACGGCCCCCTCCTCCATGTCCCCATGGCCTTGAGCCCCCCCCCCCGCTGCTGCCCCCCCTCTCCCTGCAGTCCCCGACCCCCAGAGCCCCCCCCCATCCCCCCTGTCCCCCCCCCACTGCCCCCACGCCCCCGGTGCCCCCTCCCGGTGCCCCCCCCCCACCTGCACGGTGACCAGCAGGATCTTGGCCAGCTGCAGCCCCAGCTTCACGGGCCGCCTGCCCCGGGCCCGGTACTTGTCACAGGGGCTCATGAAGAAATACTTCAGGCGGCGCCGCAGCTCCTCCTCCTCCTCCTCCTCCTCCTCCGCCGCCGCCACCGGGGCCTCCGTCGCGCCGTAACCGGGCCCGCGGCTCAGCAGCCGCTCGGTCTCTGCGGGAAACGGGCCGGTAACGGTAAGGGGCCGGTAACGGGGGGGCCCCGGGCCCACCTCTCACCCCCAGGCCCGACCCCGGCCCCGGTCCCGGTCCCCGCTCACCGGACGCGGCCGCCATGGCGCCGCCTCACCGCGGCTTCAGCCGCCCGCCTCACGTGACCGGAAGCCGGCGGCCCCGCCCCGCCGCCGCTCTGCGCTCATTGGTCCCGCCCTCCCGTTGCTACGCGCTCCGTGGTCCCGCCCATCCGTTGCTATGCGCCCATTGGCCCCGCCCACCTGTTGCCAAGCGCGCTTTGGTCCCGCCCTCTCGTTGCTACGCGCTCTGTGGCCCCGCCCATCTGTTGCTATGCGCCCTGTGGCCCCGCCCACCTGTTGCCACACTCTCATTGGCCCCGCCCACCCGTTGCCAAGCACGCCGCAGCCGCCCCGCCGTTGCTATGGGCGCCGTGGCCCCGCCCACCCGTTGCTACAGACGCCGGTGGCGCGGGGCATTGTGGGAAGGACGGGCTGCCTCGGCCCCGCCCCCTGAGCCCTGCCCGCTGCGTGACCCCTGCGGTGACCCCCCCTGACCTGGCCTTGACCCCGGCGTCCTGCACGGGTCCGTGTTGGGGACACGATGGGGACACAACAGGGACATGCTGGGGACATACTGGGGGCTCACTGGGGACATGTTGGGGACACGATGGGGACACAATGGGGACATGCTGGGGACATACTGGGGGCTCACTGGGGACATGTTGGGGACACGATGGGGACACAATGGGGACATGCTGGGGACATACTGGGGGCTCATTGGGGACATGTTGGGGACACGATGGGGTCATGATGGGGTCACACGGGACACATTGGGGACACATTGGGGACATCTTGGGGACACGTTGGGGACACTCTGGGGACACTCTGGGGACACGTCAGGGATGGGACACATGGCACCAGGACGTGCCCTCGCCAGGGGACACGGCCCTGCCAGGAGGTGACACGAGGCTCTGGGGACATCCCCACCCCGAATGACATCGGGTGACCCCAGGGGACGCGTCCCCGCCGCGCGGTGACATCGGGTGTCCCCACGGAGCCCCACGGGACCTCCCCGTCACCCCCATGTCCCCCACCCTGACCCCATGCCACCACCACCACGCCGCCGTCCCCGCCGTGCCACCGTTTATTCCCTGCTGGTGGAGCGGGGGGGACACGGCCACCGCCTGGGGTGTCCCCGTGTCCCCGTGTCCCCACGTCCCCGCTCCTCAGGCCTCCTCCGGCAGCGGCTCCAGGCGCAGCCAGAGCCCGTCCTCGGCGCGCAGGATCAGCTCGGTTTTGCGGCGCACCGGCCTGGCGGGGTCCGGCCTCACGGCGAAGCGAGCCAGCGTCAGCGCTGCCACCACGCGCAGCTCGGCCATGGCGAAGCTCTGCCCGATGCAGTTCCTGCCACCGCGTCCCCCCCCGGGGGGTGTCACCATCCGGCTCGGCACCCCGGGGCTGGGGGGTGGCGCTCGGGGACAGCCGTGTCCCCACCGGGACTTACCTGGGCCCGGCGGAGAAGGGGATGAAGGCCAACGGGGAGCGGCCCTGGCTGTTCTCGGGGCTGAAGCGCAGTGGGTTGTAGACCTGGGGTGACAAGGGACGCTGGCACGCCTTGGGGACACCGGTGACAGGGACGTCCCGCAGCCCCACGGCCCTGCCAGCGGTGGCTCTACCTGGGGCTCGGGCCAGATTTCGGGGTTGTGGTGGGTCCCGTAGATGCTCATCAGGCAGATGACCCCTGGTGGGACAGACACGGGGCCGCGTTACGGACCGGGGAGCGGAGGGACGGGGACGTTGGGGACGTTGGGGACGTTGGGGGCTTACCCTTGGGGATGACGCGCCCGTCACGCATGGCGATGTCCTCGGTGCAGCGCCGGGACACGGCGGTGACCGGGGGGTGCAGGCGGAGGCTCTCCTTGATGCACATGGTGGTGAAGGGCAGGCGGGACAGGTCGTCCCTGGAGGGGGGGAGGGGGTGCAGGACAGTGACACCGGGGGTCCCCGAGCCGGGTGGCCGAGGGGACGATGGCACCGCGGGGGGGGTCTCTCACCACTCGATCTCCGCCACGTCCCTGCCCTTGAGGAGCTCGCGGGCCTCCTGGCGGCACCGCTCCTGGTACTGGGGGTGGTGGGCCAGGTTGTAGAGCAGCCAGGCCAGGCCGCTGGCCGTCGTGTCGTGTCCTGTCGGGGACAAGGAGGGGGTGAGGGGACATCCGAGCGTCCCCGTGTCCCCCTCCCATGGCACCCTGTGGCCTCCCTCACCCTCGAACATGAAGGTGTCGGCCTCGGCCGAGATGTCCTCATCCGACAGGGTGTTGCCGTCCTCGTCCTGCAAGGGTGAGCGTCCATGGCCACCGGTGTCACCCCGTGGCCACAAGGAGGTGGCCGGCCTTTCCCATGGCCACCACCGTCCCCTTATAGTGGCCAACCCTTCCCAGGGCCACCACGATCCCCTTGGCCACCGTTGTCCCGCTATGGCCACCACCGCATGGCCAGTCCTCCCCGTGGCTACCACCACCCTACTGGGCACCACGGCTCCTTGGCCACCTCCCTGTGGCCACCATCCAACCCCCAGCCCTCCCCATGGCCACCACCACCACCCTCTTGGCCACCACCTCTTGGTCGCACCCATTCCCCCGTGGCCACCACGCGCTGCCCCCAACCCTCCCCACGACCCCAGCGCCCCCGTCCCCGTCCCAAACCTTCGTCAGCAGCAGGAGGTCGATGAAGTCCATGCTCCTTCCCTGGTGGCCCTCCAGCCAGGCCTGGTGGCCGAGGGCGTTGAGGGCTCGGCGCCGGCGCTGCACCACGGCGGCGGTGAAGGCGTGCACCGTGGCGCAGGCGCGGGCGAAGCGGCGCCCGTCGGCCGAGAGGCGGTAGAGCCACGAGGGGTGGTGGAGCAGCCGGTGGTGGCGCCGCACCACCAAGGTGCTGAGCTCCAGGATGGCCTCGATGTACTCGCTGGGCTGCCTGGGGGACAACGGGGGGGACCGCTGGGGACACGGCCACCAGCGATTTGGGGGAAAAACGCCAAAGGGACGGTGCCAGGGTGGTGGCACCTCGCTGGGGACAGGGCTGGGAGGGATGTGATGGGGTCAGGGGGGGTCCTTGGCGTGGGGACGGGGCCACACTCACTCCTGGCAGCGGCTGTCGTGGCTGAAGATGCATTTCTGGAGGCTGTCGAGGGTGAGGAGGCTGAGGTGCTCCAGCACGTTCAGCTCCGCCGCGCCCCCCCCCGCCTCTGCCGCCGCCCGCCACTTGGCCTGAGGGCAGGGGGTGACGGTCAGGGGGTGGGGGGGGTGGGATGGGGACAGGAGGCAGGGGTCGGGTGAGGGGAAGGGTCAGGGACCGGGGTCTGGGTGAGGATTTGGGTGAGGACCCAGGGTCTGGGTGAGGATTTGGGTCAGGAACCAAGATCTGGATGTGGATTTGGGTGGGGACCCAGGGTCTGGGTGTGGATTTGGGTCAGGAGCGGGGGTCCGGGTGCAGGTGGGGGGGCCGGGGGGCCGTGCTCACGTGCATGGTGTGGGTGCTGCTGTTGAAGATGCTCACGTAGGACTTGAGGATGTCGAAGTGGAAGGCGGGCGTCAGCAGGCGCCGGTGCCGGGCCCATTTGTCCCCGCGGCTCAGCAGCAGCCCGTCCCCTGCGCGAGGCTCCCTGTGCCATCTGTGGGGCACCCATGGGTGCTGCCCCCCTCCCCACCCCCACCCAGGGACCCCCCACTCACCCAGCCAGGGCTTGAGGAAGCCGTAGAAGAGTTTGTCCTTGGGAGCGATGAAGGCTGCAAGAGAGGGGAACAGGGACATCCAGCGGGGAGGGGTTGCACGGGGGGGGGGGGGGGGGGCACCAGGTCCCCTTGGGGGCTTGCAAGGGGCTTGGGGTTCCTGAGGAGTGGGGATCCCCCCCCCTTGTGCACCCACGGGGGGGTGTCACCACCACAGGGTGGGTATTTGGGCACAACCAGGCCAATTTTGACAATTTGGAATGGGGACCCTTGGGGACAGGTTGGTGGCCACCATGGGTGCTGGGCACAGCTGGGTCACCAAATCAGCCCCAGGTGACACTTTTGGGTGACTCCGAGGCCCCTCGAGGACAGGTCGGTGGCCACCACGGGATGAGCATTTTGGGTTGCCCATGGCTCACACCTTCGGGTGGCCCCTGGCGTTGGGTTGGTGGCCACCAGGGAACAGCACGGCCGGGCCACCCGCAGGTGACACCTCTGGGTGGCCCTGGGGACCCTCTGGGACAGCTCGGTGACCCCCGTGTCCCCCTCCTCCCACCTCCAGCGTCCCCCATGGTGGGCTACCTGAGGCCATGAGCACGGGGCGCAGGGTGTCGGGGTGGAAGAGGCGGAGGACGGGCAGCCACGGGGACACCCACCAGAGGCAGCCGCGGCGGTAGCGTGCCACCAGCTGGTCCACGTCCTGCAGCCCCTCCTCCGTGTTCCTCCCCTGCGCCACGGGCACCGCGCGGTCACCGACGGCTCTGTCCCTGCCGTCACCCCCCAAATGCCACCGTCCCGTCCCTCCTGTCCCCCCCCCCCCGTGGGTGTCACCACCCGGGACTTGCTGTCACCCCCAGGTGCAACCTCTCCGTCTCTCCCGCCCCTGCTTCCACCCCAAGTGCCACCCCCCTGTCCCCACTGTCCCTGTCAAGTTCCGCCGCCCTGTCCCTGCTGTCCCCACCGGGTGCCACCACCTCCTTCCTGCTCCCCCCCCCACCCCAAATGCCACCGCCCTGTCCCTGCAGCCCCTCCTGCCGTCCCCGTCCCCGTGTCCCCTCACCATCCCGGTGTGCCCCAGCAGCCAGTTGCGCCAGGGTGGCCGGGGGAAGCGGTGCAGGTGGTGACAAGTGGCTCGGAAGCGGGTGACAGCGGCCACCACGCCCGGCAGCCACCCCAGCAGCAGGGCGAGCAGCAGGGCGCCCAAGGGACCCAGCACCCAGGCGGCCACCATGGTCCCCCCCTGGCTGGACGCACTTTGTCACCCGGAACGGGGACAGGGCGAAGGTTGGGCCAGGGGTGGGGACACAGCACGGCGTTGTCACATGTCCTGGTGTGTCCTGGTGTCACTGTGCCACCGTGTGTGTGCTGGTGGCATTGTCCCCGGACACGTCCTGGTGGCGTTGTCCCCTCTATGCATGTGCTGGTGGCTTCATGCTGTGACATGTCCTGGTGTCCTTGTCCCCCCCCATGCGTGTCCTGGTGCCATCACGCCCCGACACGTCCCGGTGGCACCGCCATGCCCTGGCACGCCTGCTGGCAGCGTGTCCTGGCTGCTGGGCCACCCCTAGCACGCTGCAACCCTGCCACCGCACCCATGGGTGCCCCGGCCACCCCCAGCATGGCGCAACGCCCCCACCGCACCCATGGGCGCTGGGGCAGCCTCAGCGTGGCACCCGTGGGTGCTGGGGCTGCTGGGCACGGGGCGGGGGGGGGCTCCCTGGCTGGGACCCAGTTTAACCAGTAGTGCAGGATGTGGGGGAACTGGGTGGGGGTGGAAGGGGGCTGTAGACACACGTGTGCACATATGTGCACACACACACACATGCACACGCGTGCCATCACATGTGCAAACACCTCTGTGCACGCATGCATGTGGACACGTGGACGCACGGTGCGTGTGCGCACTCCGTGTGCACTCACATGTGAGCACGCACACGTATGTGCACGCACACACGTGTGCACCCCCCCAGGGACACTCCATGCACGCGCACACACGCGTGCACACGCACAAACACACAGGTCCCCTTCCCAGGCTCCACCACGTGCACACGTGAACCACCCACACACACACACACGTGCCACATGCAGGTGCCACCCCCTGGTGCCCATGTGTCCCCCCCCAGCGGCCCCCGTGCCCTGGTGACACCCCCAGGCCTTGGGGACAAAGTCCGTGCCATGCATCGACCGGGGGCCACGCGCTGCCCTGCGCCATGCTCCCCTGGCTCGTCGTGGCGCTCGGCCTCTGCGCCCGGCTTGGCACAGGTAGGGGGAGGCCCCGTGGCCGCGTGTCATGACAGGCCACGGCACGTCGCGACATGTCACGACGCGCTGCGGCCTCGCAAAGCCCCGGTTCTGGCCCAAACGGCTCCACCCACTCTTCTCGTTTCCCTAATTAGTGAGGTTTTAGCCCAAAATCGAGGCGGGTTGACTGTCTGGGGCAGAGGTGGGGGTGGTGTTTAGGGGGTGCCCCCACTTTTGGGTGCGTTTTGCTTCCATTGGGCTCCGGGTGCTCATACCGGGAGCTGTCACCTTGTTTTGGGGGTGCTTTTGCCCTTTTCTGGGTGTTTTTGCCCTTTTCTGGCACGCATCCATCCTGTTGGGGGGGCATTTTTCCTGCTTTCGGTGTTTTTGCCCTTTTCTGCGTGCCTTGGCCCTGCTCCAGGTGCTTTCACGTTGCTCTCTGGATGCATTTGCCTGATTTTGGGGTGCATTTGCTCAATTTTTAGTGCATTTGCCCTTTTTGGGCTGCATTTGCCCTGTTCTGTCCACTTTTGCCCACCTCTGGGTACATTTGCTCTGCTTCGAGGGCTTTTCCCCATTTTTTTTGTGTGCTTTTGCTCTTTTCTGGCCGCCTTTGCCCTGTTCTGGGTGCATTGACCTCTCTCTGGGTGCATTTACCCTTTTCTGGGTGCATTCTGCTGGGTGCTTTCCGTCTGTTTTGGGTGCTTTCCCCCTGCTTTGGGTGCTTTCCCCCTGATTTTGGGTGCTTTCCCTCTGCTTTGGGTGCCTGCATCCTGCTCCGGGTGCATTTGCTCATTTCTGCATTCATTTGCCCCATTTTGGGTCCGTTTCCCCTTCTCCGGCCCCTTTTCACCCACCTCCTCGTGCCTTCCCCCCATTTCGCACGCAGTGTGGGTGCGCCTGCCTCCTTTTGGGTTCAATCCCTCCATTCCGGGGGCTTTCCCTTCCCAGTTTCGGGTGCGCCCCCCCCCAGCTGCCTCCATCCCCCCTCCCAGCTCTCCCCCCGCGCCGCATGGACACGGTGCTGCAGATGGTGGAAGCCCTGGAGGCCGCCGAGGAGCTGAGCCTGCCGGAGCTGGCGCGGGCACTGGGGAGCTGCAGCACCCCTGGGTGCCTCGCCGTGCTGGGGGACCCCCCCGCCGCCCCCCCGGACCTGCCGGCGCTCAGCCCCGAGCAGCAGGCGCTGCTCACCCACCTCCTGCGCCCCGACCCCGCGGTGCCCGAGCGCGGCGCGGTGCTGGCCCCCGACGGCTCCACCGTGGCCCTCGCGCCGCTGCTCGCAGGCGTGGAAGTGGGGCTGAGGATGGCGGGGGGGTGGCCCGGCCCCACGCCCGAGCCCCCCGCTGCCCTCGATGCCCTCTACGCCGTCACCCTCACCGAGGCGCTGGGGATGGCTTTCCTCTTGGCTCGTGCCCGCAACCACAGCGGGGCCACCCTGGGACCCAGCGGGTGCTGGGACGACGTGGAGAACCCCCAAAACTTCACCCTGCTGGGTCCCCCCTCGCCCGTCCCCGAGGCCGTCGCCAACGGGGCGCTGGATGGGGTGCTGCTGGGTGCCCGCTTGGCCAAGGGACCCGTCCCGCTCGCCCCCCTGCTCCGGAGCTACTACGGGACGGACAACGGCACCGCGAGCGGGCGGCCCCCCAGCAGCTACCGGCGCCGGGATTTCGGGGCGCTGACGGGGCTGAAGAAGCTGGAGGAGGAGGTGGTGGCGATGCTGCGCCTGCTCCGGGTGCTGCCGCCCACCCGAGGGCTCTTGGAGGATGTGGGTGAGGAGGAGGAGGGGGCCATCGCCCGCTGGGCGGCGCGGGACTTCATGGAGACCTTTGTCGGTAGGGAGGTGGCACCCCCCCAGGACGAAAAGTTGGGTGGGAGGGAGGGTGCTGGGTGCCGGGGTGGGTGCTGGGTGCCGGGATGGGTGGCATTGTCAAGGTCTGAGTGGTGACACAAGGGACTGGCGTGGCCGGACAGCACCATGTCCCCCGGACTGGGTCCCCCGGGACAAAGCCACGTCCCCAGCCAAGGGCTCCCCGCTGCCACCCGCTGCCTTCCCTCGCAGAGTGCCCGGCCATCGTCCCCCGCTGCATGTGGGGCGCCCGTCCCTACCGGGGCACCCCCAAACCCTTGTCCCTGCCCCTGGGCTCTGTCTACATCCACCACACCTTCGTGCCCAGCGCCCCGTGCCGCACCTTCGCCGCCTGCGCCCGCGCCATGCGCTCCATGCAGCGCTTCCACCAGGACACCCGGGGCTGGGACGACATCGGCTACAGGTGAGCCCGACGGCACCGGCACCCCGCTGCTGTCCCTGCCATCCCGCCGCGGTGCCCGTCACCCCGTCGCCATCCTCACCACCCAACACCCTTGGGTGCCCGCAGCTTCGTGGTGGGCTCGGACGGGTACCTGTACCAGGGCCGGGGGTGGCACTGGGTGGGTGCCCACACCAGAGGCCACAACACCAAAGGCTACGGCGTGGGCTACGTGGGCAACTTCTCGGCCACCCTGCCCGACCCCGACGCCATCGCCCTGGTGCGCGACGGCCTCCTGCCCTGCGCCGTCAGGGCCGGCCGGCTCCGCCACGACTACGCCCTGCGCGGCCACCGGCAGGTGGTGAACACCAGCTGCCCCGGAGACTCCCTCTTCCAGGAGATCAGGACCTGGCGCGGCTTCCAGGTGGGCACCGGCTCCCACGGCATCCACCGGGGGTGGGGGTTTGGGTGGTCTGAGCCCACCGAGGTGGGAGCGGGTTCGGTGCCAGGACTGCCCATGGGTTCTGCTCTCCTTCGCAGTGAGGACCGGCCCCCGAGGGCGCTGCGCTGGGGGGTGCTGGTCCGGATGGGTGCTGGTCCGGACGGGTGCTGGTCCGGACGGGTGCTGCCAAGGTCGGATCCTGGTCGGGGCGGATGGAGACCTGATGGGGGACCACGGACACCAGCCGGACCCCGGTCCAGACAGACAGACGGACGGCAGCCCGGACGGACACTGGTGTGGGTGGGCAGCCAGGGGATGCACCCAGCAGGACCCTGCCCCCGAATGTCCGCAGCCCCGAAGGACACCGGCCCGCAGGGGTCCTGCCGGGGTCCCACTGGCCCAGCGCACCGTGCCCGTAGCCACGAGCACCCCCCTAATAAAATCAGTGCCAGGACAGCAGCTCGGCCCCTGGGGAGCGAAGGGGAAACTGAGGCACGGGGCGGTGGGCAGCCGGGGGGTCCCACGACCTGTGTGTGGGTGCGCATGTGCACACGCGGGACCCGTGCCCATCAGGACAGCCCAAGCTGAGCCCACCTTGGAGACCCCCCCAAGCCCCCAGCTGGGGTCGCCCACCCTCCCCACCCAGCCCCCGGAGGTGTCCCCGCACCGCCCTGCGCTGTGATGCTCCAGCACCGATGTTTCCAGCACCTGTTCACTCTGAAACCTAATGATGGTCACTGAGCTGGACGAACACCGCTGGCCTCCGGCAGTTCCCAAGCACCTGGCGGAGGGCCCGGCGTGGCTCTCCCGGCTCGGTGCCCCCCGGGGCCGTGGCCGAGCGTGATCCGGCCGGGCTGGGCGCCCCGATAACATCAGCGGGGCAGAGGCGGAGGTGAGGGTGTGACTGAAACTCCTGCCTGGTCACATGGGGAAGCCACGGCAGGAACCGGGGCGGCTGAGCCCGGGTGCCGAGGAGGCAGCAGGCGGCCGAGGTACGGCGGGGATGGGGGGGGTTCCGCGGGGAGGTGGCACCCTGGGGTGATGCTCCAGCCTCGGGAGCAGGCGGGGGTGGGAGGGAGCCAAAGGGGGGGGCGTGGGGTGCCAGCATGGGGTGAGGCAGCTCCCTGCTGAGCAAAGGGTGCTCCGTGGGTGCTGGGGGTGCTGGAGGGTGCTGCTACCTGGGGAGGGGGGAGAGTGGACCCCAAAAGCACCGGCACCACCCCCAGCTCTGGGGCACCCTCCCCAGCTCAGCGCCGGGGTGCTGGCACCCCAAAATTGGCGGGCGCCTGCAGCTCGCTTCCACCTTGCGGGTGCCCCCCCAGGAAGCTGCGGGGTGCAACCAGCACCACGGGAGCAGCCCCCCCGCCTTGGCCTGCACCCACCCTGGGGTGCGGGCTGGGGATGGGTGGGGGGGTCACCCATCCCTGGAGCCCCCCCCGGCAGGCGTGGGGCACGCGCAGGGTGCAGGTGCCGGGAGGAAATGCCGTGGCGGCGCGGCCGCGATGGCGACGGAAACATCTCCGGCACCCGCCTGTGCCTGGGGCCGGGGTGGCTGCAGGGCCACCCACCCCCGGTGTCACCCCAACCCGGTGTCACCGCGCCCCAGTGGCACCGTATCCTGCCGCCCCTGTGCCCCGGCACGGAGGGGTGCCATGGGGGGCGGTGTGGGTGCGGGGTCGGCGGCACCGCGGTGGCCCCCCTGTGAGCGTGCAAATTGGGGAGCAGTGTAGGGGTGCCCCGATAGGGGGACATGGAAGAGGGTGTCCGGATAGAGCCCCCCCTAGGTGAGAGCACCCAGGTAACGGTGCCAGGATGGGGGTGCCCCAGAAGGGATGCTTGGAGAGGGGCACCCAAATAGGGGTGCCCACATAAGGGTGCCCACCCCGGTCCCCACCCCAGCCCGTGGCCGTGGCTCATGGGGCTCTCCCCATCCCGCAGATGGAGGTGGAGAAACCCCCAGCGGCAGCCGAGACGCCGACGCTGCTGAAGACCTACAAATGGCGAACGGCAGCACCCATGGGTGACCGGGAACCCGAGCGGGGCACAGGGTCCCCGGGCAGCCGGCGCTGGACCCGGCTGCAGGGCTGGAAGCGTTCCTACAGCCAACCCGAATCCGACGGCCCCGACGATGGGGCTGGGAAGGGGGCACCCAAAGCCAGCACCCGCCGGTCCCTCTTCCAGCGGGCTTTCTCGGCCCCCTCCAAGGTGGCCAAGGAGCCGCGGAGCCCCGAAGGTGGCAAGGCCACCCTGCAGAAGTATTTGCGCTCCATGTCCAAGAGAAAGGGCCACGGGGACAGCGGTGCCAGGGCTGAGCGGGCGCACCGCGACGCTCTGCCAAGTACGGGGGTGCTGGGGGGGTTAGGGAGTGGGTGGTGGGTTGGGGGCAATGGGTGGCGGGTGGGTTGTGGGTGAGGGGTGGTGGAGACTGCGGGGGTCTGGGGGGTGATGGGTGGTGGGTGGGTGCTGGCGAGGGGCGCGGGGGCTGTGAGCTGGGCCGTGGTGTGGGGCAGGATGTGGGGCAGGCTCTGCCGGTGCTGGGTAGGGGGGCACCCATGGGGGCAGGACGGCTGGGTCCCTGCGTGTGACCTGTAGAGGGTTTGGTCATGGCCACGTGCGGCCCGGCATTGCCACGCTGATGGTGGCACCTCCACGGCCACGCGTCCTCCAGCACCGCTGCACCCCTGGTGGCACGGCCACGGCCACATCCCCTTGTGCCACCGCGCTGACCAAACGAGCACCCACCGGGTGGTCCTGACACCCTGCTCTGCACCCCCAGCCCCAGAGAGCACCCACAGCACCCCGACAGCCCCGCTGGCTCCGGCACCCGATGCGCCAGTGTGGGACGTCTCCAACTTCTCGCTGGTGGACGGGCACCTGATCCACGTGGGCAGGGACGAGGAGGTGAGGACACGGGGACCCCGGGGCACCCTGGGGTGCACGGGGTGCTGGAGGTGGCGGTGCCTGACCCCGCTGCGCCCTCAGGCTTCGTGCAGGAGCAGGAACCGGACCGGGAGCTCCGAGAGCACCAACCTGCACCCAGCGGGTGGCAGGAGGGACACCGGTGAGCCGATGGCACGGGGTGCTGGCAGGGCTGCTGCAAGCTCTGGAGCAGCTCCTGTGTGGGGAGCCTTTGGGCCTTGCCCCACGCACCGTGCCCCACGCCCCACGCACCGTGCCCCACGCCCCACGCCGTGCATCGTGGCCATGCCCCGTGCGATGCCTCGTGCCATGTTCCATGTTATCCATCACGCCACGCACCACCCCGTGCCCTGTGCACCGTGCCACGCACCCCACGCTGCACCATGCCCCACTCCAAGCCCCATTCTGTGCCCTGTGCCATGCCCCACACCGTGCCCCCACACCGTGCCCCACGCCGTGCCCCACGCCGTGCGTTGTGCATTGCGCCCCACACCGTGCCCCGTGCCCCGTGCCATGCCCCTCACCTTGCCCCACGCGCCGTGCACCACACCGAGCGCTGGGGCCTGGAGGAAGTCCTCCGTGCAAGGGTGCCGGGCGCCGTCACTGCTTCCTCCACGCTGCTGCGTGTGCTGATCCGGCCGATAAGCGCTTTCGGCTTCCTCCCCGCGCCCCCCATCAGCGCGGGCAGGCGCCGCCGCCAACCAGCCATGGGCCCCCGCCGCTGGCTGCTCTGCGCCGCGCAGGGAGGTGAGTTCCCCCTCCCCGGACCCCCCCGGACCCCCAGCCCCTCTGCACCCTTCTCCCTCGCACCCACGAACGGGCTGCACCCGAGGCTTGGCTGAATTTTGGGGCTACAGGTGGGCAGGATTTGGCACCCAGAACCTCCGGGGGCAGGAGGGCTCCGTCCTCCCTCCCGCTTTGGTTGATGTTTCTAAGGGTGATGTGGGGGGGTGGATTGGGCTGCATCCTGCCCCCCTGCACCCTACCGTGGTGTTGGGGGGCTGGGGGTGCACCTGAGGGGGGGGCTGATGTGGGTGGCTCCTGCAGACCCGGCCACGGAGGAGAGAAACACACGGGCAGCAGGGAAAGGCACCGACAGCGACGCTTCGGTCACCTCCCAGTTCAGCAATGTCAAGGTGGGCATCCCGGGCCCGGTGCCACCCTTGGGTGCCACGCCACACCCAGGAAGTCGCGTGGCACCCATCCCCTTGTCCCTAAACCAGGGCCTGCTGTGGAAGCGGCTCCGGGATCGGAAAGGGCGCGCAGTGCCCAAAACCGAGACGACGGCGGTGGCTGATGGTGAGAGGTACGGCCCCGTGGGAGGCGGCGGGGACGGTGGTGGGGACACTGGGGAGGGCCCCTGGTGGCAGCCGTGTCCCCCTCAGGACCCCGAGCCAGAGCGGTTCGCGCGAGTCCCTGCTGCCCCCGCCGAGCGCCGCCGAGCTGGACCTCACCGGGGACAACGTCATCATCCGGCCCGTGCACGGCAGCATCGTGGGGGAGAAGTTCTGCTTCCAGGTAACGGCCCCGGCCACGCACCCGGGACACCCTTGGGAGGTGGCCGGGGCACCCAGGGCACCCAGAAATCGTGGCCATGCACCCAGGACACCCTGGAGGAGCACCCAGAGCACCCCAACATAATTCCTTGCCTGGCTCCTGGGGCACCCAGAGCACCAAGGGCACCCTGCCCAAGCCCCCAGGGGACCCCCGCTGGGCACCCAGAGCACCCTAGCACAGCCATAAGCACCCCAAGCCAGGGCCATCCCCTGGGCACCCTGGGGTGCCTTTCTGACACCTCCCCTGCACCCAGATCATCACCGCTGAGGGCAGCCGCTCCTTTGGCTGCACGTCCTTGGCCGAGCGCGACCGCTGGATCGAGAACCTGCGCCGGACCGTGCAGCCCAACAAGGTGGGATGGGCACCCATGGGACACCCCCGCCACCCCCAGGGACACCCCCCGGCACCCTGAGCATGGGTCCTGTCCCCACCCATGCCCCCTTTTGTCCTGAGGGCTTGGCTGTCCCCCATGTCCCACTCCTGTCCCCTGTGTTCCATCCTGGCTCTGTCCCTCCGTGGATTTCCCTGTCCCCTCCTGTTCCCATATCCCCCCTCCAGTCCTCAGTGTCCCCTCCTGTCCCCACGACCCCTTCAGTCCCTTGTCCCCTCCTGCCCCAGTGACCCCTCCCACCCCTCCATGCCCCCTCCTGTCCCCACGTCCCCTCCTGTCCCCATCTCCACCCACAAACCCCCACGCCGCATCCCCCCAACACCCCCACCGACTTTTACACCCCCTCCCCTTACCCCTGACCCCACGCTTCCCCCCCCCCTCGCCCTCCCCAGGACAACTGCGAGCGGCTGGAGCTGGCGCTGAGCCTGTGGGTGTACGAGGCGCGGGACCTGCCACCCCGGCGCCACCTCCGCTGCCACCTCCTCCTGGACGGCGCGCTCTTCGCCCGCACCACCGCCAAGGTGGCCGGTCCCGACGGCGAGCTCTTCTGGGGCGAGCTCTTCCAGCTGGCTGCCCTGCCGCCCGCCCTGCGCCCTCACCCTCGCCCTGTGCCGCGATGACCAGGGCCACCCCTGCCAGACGGTGGCATCTGTCACCGTCCCCTTGGCAGAGCTGGCGGCCGCCCGGCAGCCCCTGGAGCGCTGGTACCCGCTGGGCGGCCACGGCAGCGGCGAGCGGGCGCCGGCGGTGCGGGTGCGCGGGCGGTACCGGGAGGTGCGGGTGCTGCCCATCGTGCGCTACAAGGAGTTGGCCGAATTCATCACCTTCCACTACCGGGAGCTGTGCGCCCACCTGGAGCCCACCATCGCCGTGCGGCACAAGGAGGAGCTGGCCGGAACCTTGGTCCACGTCTTGCAGAGCACCGGGAAAGCCAAGGTAGGGAGCGCCATGAGCGAGGTGTGGTGGACGTGGTGGGGGGGGGGTTGGGATGGGTTGGGTTGAGTTGGGTTGGGTTGGGTTGGGTTGGGTTGGGTTGGGTTGGGATGGGACGGGACGGGACGGGACTGGACGGGATGGGATGGGATGGGATGGGTTGAGTTGAGTTGAGTTGGGTTGGGTTGGGGTGGATTGGGTTGGGATGGGTTGGGTTGGGTTGGGATGGGATGGGTTGGGTTGGGTTGAGTTGGGTTGGGTTGAGTTGAGTTGGGGTGGATTGGGTTGGGATGGGATGGGTTGGGACGGCGTGGCATGGCATGGTGCTGTGAGTGGGATGGGATGGGATAGGATGGGAAATTCAGTTCGAGGGGATTCCAGGAGACCCAGGCACTGCCCGGG
The DNA here is from genome assembly GCF_963932015.1 of Anas acuta. NCBI lineage: Eukaryota > Metazoa > Chordata > Aves > Anseriformes > Anatidae > Anas > Anas acuta. The sequence continues at coordinate 1,368,432 of NC_089010.1, read as the reverse complement.
CTGGGGTCGCCAAGTCCCATTGGGCCCACGGGTTGAGCCCCTCGCCGTGGCCACCCCGCAGGCGTTCCTCATTGACCTCGGCGTGGCCGAGCTGGACCGCTTCGACGACCGGGAGGCGCTGATCTTCCGCGAGAACACGCTGGCCACCAAGGCCATCGATGAATACATGAAACTGGTGGGGGGCAAGTACCTCCAGGACACGCTGGGTACGGCCGGGCATTAAAAGGCTTTGGGGGCATTACGGGGTGCAGGGCGTGGGCGGGATGTTATGGGGTACTATGGGGCATTTCGGGCTGCGGGACACCCCCAGCACATCCCTGGGGGCTCGTCACAGCCGTGCCCGTGGTGGGGGCCGGCCAGTCCCTCACCAGTTGCCCCCCGGTGCCCAGGTGAGGCCCTGGCCCAGCTCTGCACCTCGGACGATAGCTGCGAGGTCGATCCCAGTAAATGCGCCGGCCCCGACCTCTCCGACAACCAGAACAACCTGCGGCAGGTCTGCGAGGAGACCTTCCAGCGCATCGCCACGTCCTGCGAGTGAGGGGCAGGGGACGGGAAAGGGCTTGGGCAACGGCACGGGCACGGGAGAGGGCACGGGGACAGCCACCAGGGGACAGCACGGGGACCCAGGGACGGGCTTGGGGACGGGCACGGGAACGGGTCCTGGCACTGGGATGGATGTGGGGAAGGACACGGGGACAAGTCTGGGGACAGGAACAGAGAAAGGCGCCACGCCTGGGATGGACACGGCGATGGGCACCGGGAGGGACGTGGGGACGGGTCTGGGACAGACACGGGACCATCGCGGGGGGACTTTGGGGCCACCCACCCCCCCGCCTGTCCCCGCAGAGCCTTCCCGGCGGAGCTGGGCGAGATCTTCGCGGCGTGGCAGGAGGAGTGCGCGGCGCGGGGCAAGGCGGCCATCGGGCAGCGCCTGGTGTCGGCCTCGCTCTTCCTGCGCTTCCTCTGCCCGGCCATCATGTCCCCCAGCCTCTTCGGCCTCGTCCAGGAGTACCCCAGCGAGGCCACCGCCCGCACCCTCACCCTGGTGGCCAAGGTCATCCAGAACCTGGCCAACTTCACCACGTAGGTCACGGCGCACCGGCGGTGCTGGTGGGGAGGGGGGTCCCCGTGGGGTGGTGTCGATGTCCCCTACAGCCCCTACAGCCCCTACAGCCTGTGGGGTGTGCCCTAAAACGGCCGTGGGGCAGGAGGGATGTCCCCAACGTGCCCTGAAATGGGGCAGCTCCTCCATGGCATGGGGCTGCACAGAGGGATCCCACACCCTACGGGGCACCGGGGACGTCCCCGGCACGCCACGGGGACACGGCCGTGCCCTCACCCGTGGTGGCCGGGTTTGGGGACGCGGCGGTGACGCCGGTGACAGGCCACCACGTCCCCAGGTTCGGCGAGAAGGAGGCCTACATGGGCTTCATGAACGAGTTCCTGGAGCACCACTGGGGCCCGATGACGACCTTCCTGCAGAGCGTGGCCAACCCCGAGAGCGGCGCCCACATGGCCACCTACGACGGCTACGTGGACCTGGCCCTGGAGCTCGCCACCCTCCACCTCCTGCTCTGCGACATCTTCTCCAGCCTGGACCAGGTGCCACCACCCCCGTGTGTGTGTCCCCACGTGGGGCCGGTGACCCCGGCCACCGTCTTGTCCCCGTGCGCTGAGCCGGGTTCTCGCTGCCACGTGTGTGTCACCCACCCTAGGGCCACCCGGCGTCCCCGTAACGTCCCCGTTTTGTCCTGGCAGGCCACGCAGGAGGAGCTGGAGCCCCTGCCCACCATCCTCAACGCCATCAGGGAGGGCACCCCGGTGCCCGTCTCCGTCCGGCTCAGCTCCACCACGGAGCGAAGGTACCGGGGGGTGTGCAGGGGACACACGCGTGGGGCCAGCAGGGTGACACCGGGAGCCTTTCGGGGTGGTTCTGCTCCCGGTTGGGGACAGGGTGACTCTGGGTGCCACCTCCCCCCTCTCCTCGCCCAGCCCGGCGGAGAGCCAGAAGCCGGGCTTCGTGCCCCCGCGGGACCTGAGCAAGCACAGCCCCCTCATCAAGAGCCAGTCCCTCGTCAGCATCCGCCGCGTGCGCAGCCGCGAGGACGGGACGGACGCGGAGCCGGGGCGGGCGCCGTCCCCGTCCCCGTCCCCTCGGCCCGGCCGCGAGCGGAGGAACGTGCAGCGCACCCAGAGCGTCCCCGCGCAGAACAAAGCCGCCCGCCGCCTGCGCAAGCAGAGCAGCGCCGAGCACGTGGCGGGGGCGCAAGGCGAGGACCCCCCGGGGGGCTCCGGCCCTCGAGAGGCCACGGTGAGACAACCCCCGCCCTGGGATGGGGGGGGACGCCTCGAGGGTGGCAGCGCCATGGGGAGGTTTTTGGAGAGGGATCACGGGGACGTTTTGGGGGTGGTGGGGCCAGGACAAGGCTGTGGGGTCCCGTTGGGGACAATGGAGCCATGGGGTCCCTTTGGGGACAATGGAGCCGTGGGGACCCTTTGGGGACAATTGGGGTCTCTTTGGGGACAATGGAGCCATGGGGTCCCTTTGGGGACAATTGGGGTCCCTTTGGGTACGATGGAGCCATGGGGTCCCTTTGGGGACAACTGGGGTCCCTTTGGGTACGATGGAGCCATGGGGTCCCTTTGGGGACAACTGGGGTCCCTTTGGGGACAATGGAGCCATGGGGTCCCTTTGGGGACAATTGGGGTCCCTTTGGGTACGATGGAGCCATGGGGTCCCTTTGGGGACAACTGGGGTCCCTTTGGGGGTGGCAAGGCCATGGGGAACATTTGTGGTAGGATCACGGGGACCTTTTTGGGGAGGACGGGGCCATGGAGACCCCTCAGGGAACACAGGGGCTCGGGGACCCCTCGAGAAAAGACCGTGGAGACCCTCTGGGGGGCGGCAGGCCCCCACCCTGCTGCGCACCCCAGGGTGCCCCCGCTGACGGGTGCCCCGGGGTGCCGCAGGGCCGCTCGAAGCTGCGCTCGTCGGTGTCGCTGCCGCGCAAATCCACGGTGCCGTGGCAGCGCTACGAGGACGCGGCGGCGGCCCAGGGCGAGCTCTACGCCATCCGCCCCCTGGAAAAGGTAACCTGGGGGGGGGGGCCGCACCCAGCCCGGCACCCCCCGGCCTCCCTCTTGACCTCCGCCCTTTTGTGTCCCCCCAAAAACCAAACCAGCACGGGCGGCTGATCGAGGCGCTGGGGAAGGAGGTGGCGGAGAGCCGGGAGAAGCTGCGGCGGGCAGAGGCGCGGGCGGGCGAGCTGGAGGCGCAGCTGCGGGGGCTGCGGCAGGAGCAGGGCCAGCACCGCCAGCAGCTCCAGGGGCTCCGCCAGCAGCTGGACGAGGCCAACGCGCGCGTGGCCAACCTGGGAGCCAGGTGGGTGGCCACAAGACTGGGGGGCCCCAAAGACTGGGGGGCCCCAAAGCCTGGGGGGGGCCCAAAGCCTTGGAAACCCAAAATCCTGGGAGATCCCAAAGCCTGGAGGACCCCAAAGCCTGGAGGACCCCAAAGCCCGGGAGACCCCAAAGCAGAGCCCAGCACCCAGCTCTGCACCCCCCACACCGCTTCCAGCTCCTGCTGGGGGTCCAGGCTCATCCCCAACCCAAAATTTTAGGTTGACGGCAGCTGAAGGCACGCGGAAGAAGGACCTGGAGAGGCTGAAGGCCAGCGAGGAGAGGGGCCGAGCGCTGGTAAGAGCCCCGGGAGCCCCGGGAGCGGGGGTGTGGGGGTCTGGGGGCCGGGCGGTGGGCGCTGACGCCGTCCCCTCGCAGGAGAGCCGAATTTCGGCGCTGGAGCGGGACCACAGCGAGCTGCGCGCTGCCATCGCCCAGCTGCGGGGCCACCCGGGCCGGACGGGACAGCGGCCCCTGGGGACACCGAGCTGGGACGAGGGCGGCGAGGACGCCCAGGCCACCAGCGTGTGACCCCCGGCGCCGTCCCCAAAAGCTGCCTGACCCCAATCCCCGCGGGATTCCTGTCCCCAAGGAATAAACGGCGTCGGTGTCACTCGGAGCGGCGCCTCTCAGCACCCCGCGTCCTGGGGGCCGCATCCACCCCCCCGGGTCACCAGAGGCTTTAGGGCAGGGCCGCGGGGGGCTTTTTGGGGGTGTCACGGCCATGGGGACCTCTTGGGACAGGGCCTTGGGGGGCTCTTTGGGGGGTCTCAAGTCCATGGGGACTTTTGGGGCAGGGTCTTGGGGGCCATTTGGGGGTGCCAGGACCTTGGGGACTTTTGGGGCAGGGCCATGGGGGGACCCAAGGGGGACAGGGGCCTTGGGGGCCCCTTTTGGGGTGTCAAGTCCAAGTCCATGGGGACTTTTGGGGGCGCCAGGACCACGGGAGCCCTTTGGGGGTGTCACATCCATGGGGACCTCTTGGGACAGGGGCCTTGGGGTCCCTTTGGGGGTCTCAAGTCCATGGGGACCTTTAGGGCAGGGCCTTGGGGGCTTTTTGGGGGTGTCAGCACCACGGGGACCTTTTGGGACAGGTCCCCGGGAGCCCTCTGGGGCTGACCGGACCTTGGGGATCCCCGGGGGGGGGGCTCCCGAGCCCCAGCGCGGCCACCTCGGGGCCGCCCCCTCCCCTCTCCGCGCCCTCCCCAAGATGGCGGCGCGGCGCGGCCGTCGCGTGGTGATGACGTAGGAACCGCGCCGCCTCCCCCCTCCTTCCCCCTTTCCCCCTTCTCCCCCCCCACCCCCTTCCTCCGCCACTCCCAACATGGCGGCGCCGCCTCGCCGCTGACGTCATCACGGCGGCGCCGCGCGGGGCCAATGGGCGGGGTGGGGGGGGGGCGGCGGCGGCGGCGGCCGCTCCGGCGGGGCGGGGGCAGGGGGCGGGGGCGGGGGGCCGGGGGGCGGCGCGGCCCCAAGATGGCGGCGGCGGCGGCGGCGGAGGCGGCGCTGGGCCCCCCCTCGCCGCCCCCAAGATGTCGGCGGCGGCCCCGGTCGCGCTCGGCGTGACGTAGTCAGGCCCCGCCGCCGGGAGGGGGGCGGGGGAGCGGCCGGAGCGGCGCAGGAGGAGGCGGCACCGGGGAGGGGCACCGGGAGAGGAGCCCCCGGGGGGGGGCCTCAACGGGACCATGGCCTCGGCCCCGCGCTTGCTGCGGGGCCCGGAGCCCGCGGGGAGGCCCCGGGGGCGGCGGAGGCGCTGAGGAGCCCGCAGGGCCCGGCCCCGGGGGGGCGGACGGGTGAGTACCGGGGGGGGGGGGGGGGGGGAGCAGGCCCCGGGGGGGTTTGGGGGGGGTTGGGGGGGGGAAGGGGGGAAGTGGGGTCGTGGCCCCCCCCCCCCCGGTACCGGGAACCGGCATGGGGAGGGGGGGGAGGGGGGGGGAAGGGGCTCGGAGCCCCCGGTGGCGGAGCACCGTCCGGGGTGCTGAAAACGGGGACGGGGGAGCGGGTGGGGCTGGGGGGGGTTGGGGGGGGCAGGGGTGAAGGTGACAGCGAGGGGGGGGTGATAAGGGAGGGGTGATAAGGGGGGGGGCGGGGGGGGGCTGCAAGGTGACAGGGGGGGGTGGGGAGGGGGTGGGGGGGGCAGGTGGCTTGGGGGGCTTTGGGGGGGGCACCCCGGGGGCGGGGGGGGTGCAGGTGAGTTTTGGGGGGGCACGGTGGGGGTTTGGGGGGGGGGGGCACCTGTGAGAGTGTTGGGGACATGGGGGGGTGTGCCTGGGGGGGTGGCAGGCGTTATGGGGGGGCTGTGGCTGTTTTGGGGGGGGGGACAAGGGGACAACGTCGTGGCCCCAGGGCTGTGTCAGGGTGGGCTTCACCCCCCCCCCCATGACCCCCCCCACCCGGGACAGGGTGACCTGGGTGACATGGGATGGGGGGGGGGGGGGGGGACACCGGTAACATCTGGGGGGGGCGTTTGGACCCGTGCTCCCCCCCGCGTGACTGGTTCAACATCGGGGTGCGGGGGGGGAGGGACACCCCCCCACCCCCCCCAACCCCCCCCAACAGCCTTCGTGGAGCTCGTTAACGAGCTTCCCTTCAACGAGCGTCCGGTAACGAGCGGGCAGGAGCCCCCCCTGCCCCCGGGGACCCCCCCAGCAGCCTCAGGTGGGGTCGGTGGCGGGTGGAGGGGGGCACGGGGGGGGGATTTTGGGGACCCCTTGGAGCCGTTTTCACCCCGGTGTGGCTCGCCGGGGGCTTTGCGTGGAGGGCTGTCCGTCCGTCTGTCCGTCCACCGCCGGGTTTGGCAGCGGTCGTGGAGGAAGAGGAGGAGGAGGAGGAGGAAGAGCAGCCCCCCCCCTCCCCCGGGGGACACCGGTTCCAGCTCTGGGCAGGCAGCGAGCCCCCCCCCCTGCAGCACCGCGGCTTCGGAGGAGGATTCGGGAGCTCGGGAGGAAGGTTGGGGGTCAGGAGGAAGGGTGGGGGGGCGCTCCCGGGAAGGAAACCGTGCGGGACCCCCGGTTTGGGGGCTCCCCCAGTTTGGGGCTCCCCCAGTTTGGGGGCTCCCCCAGTTCGGGGCTCCCGGAACGGCCTCGCTGTCACTGGGACGGCGCTGGTGGGGGCTTCGCCGGAGCCTCCCCGAATCCCTCGTGGAGCGAATTTCCTGCAGAATCGCTGCTTTTTGGGGTTCTGCCCCAGAAGAGGCTCCAGGCGAGACCCAAACCCTCAAAACCGAGCCCGGTTTGGCGAAACGACCCCACTGGGGTGGGGGGAGAGGCTCCGCAGCCCACCGGGAGCCGCTTTGGCCCCGCGCAGCCACCCCTGGGCCGGGCGGGCAGGGAAGGAAGCGATCGGCCCCGATTGTCCCCAATCGTCCCCGATTGTCCCCATTTAAAGCGTTTTTAGCATTTAAATTGGGGCCGTCCCGCTCCGCCTCCCCGTGGCTGGGGGAAGGGGCCGGCTGCAGCCTGGCCCCGGCCCTTGGCACGAGCGGGCGGCGGGGAGCTCGGTAAGAACTCAAACTTTGGGCGAAATTGGGGCAGAATGTTGTTTTTTTTGCATTTTTTTTTTTTTAAAGCCTCCCCCAAAAAAAGCAGTGAGCGGGTCACCCGGCGGAGCCAGCCCCTGCTGGTTTGTGTTTTATTTGGGGGGGGGGGGGGGGTTGTGGGTGCTGGGGTGGAGAATTGGGGGGAGAAAGGCGAAAATCTCAAATTTTCGGTGAGCTTCAAAACCAGCTGGGTGTGAGGGGAGGAAGAAGAGGATGAAGGAAGGGGCGGGCGGCTTCTGTGCGCCTATGGGGAGCTGCTGGTGCTGCAGGTTGGAGGGGGGGAAAAAGGGGAAAAAAAGGGGAAAAAAGGGAAAAAAGCCCCTTCCTGGAGGCTGGGCGGCTGCAGGTCTTCAAAAAATAGTGTTGAAAATTTGTGTATTTGAGGGCGTTATGGTATCGCCCCCCCGGCACTTGGTGTGTTTTACCCCAAATCCTGGTTTCTTGCCCCCGTTGGGATCCCAACGTCTTTGGGGTGCCGTGGGGCTGGCAGAGCCCGGTGGAGCCGCTGCTTTCTGCTTAAAAGAGGGAAAAAACAAGAAAAAAACCCAAACCCGCAGTTATTTAGCTCAGTTTTGATGGGTCCCTTCGCGGGGAGGGCGACGCGCCGCCCCGCCACGTGCCCGCCCCGCGTCGTGGTGCGGCTCCTCGCTGCCTTCCCTTCTATTCCACTAACGGGCGATGCATTTTGGGGTGATTTCTCTCCGTTTTGGCTGCGCGCCCGCCTCTCGCCGCTTGCCAGCGGGCTTGGGGTCAGCCTCCCTGCGCCGAGGGTGGCGGGAACCCCTCCTGCTGGCTTTTGGGGGTCCCCTCTCCTTGTGGCCCCCAAATGGGGGAAGGTGCGGAGGGGATTTGGGACGCCTCGAGCCGGGGCTGCTCCCAAGCCCCAGGTGGAAAAGCTTTGGTCCAGCAGCGTCCCCAGCCCCAAATCGAAGGCGGCTGCGGGAGCTGCCCCCTGGCTGCTGAAGGAAGGCGGCGTTATTTTAGTTTAGCTCACTTTTAGGTCTTTAGTGATATTTTTTAAAAAATTGGTGGGAAGAAACCAGCCCAAGCAAGAGTTGGTTGGGTGCGTGCAGCTGGGCACCGGAGAGGAAGGCGGCGAGGTGGCTTTTTGGGGGGCCGAGGTGGCTTTTTTGGGGGGCCAAGGTGGCTTTTTGGGGAGACGAGGTGGCTTTTTGAGGGGATGAAGTGGCTTTTTGAGGGACAAGGTGTCTTTTTGAGGTGCGAGGTGGCTTTTTGGGGGCCGAGGTGGCTTTTTTGGGGACAGCAGTGGGATTTTCAGGGTCAGCCCGGTGCCGTGGCTCTGCCGCTCTCCTCCCGTGGCCCGGGGCTACGGCGGGTGGGGTGGTGGCATCGTGGGGAGCGCCACCGCCCCCGATTCCCTCTGCTCTTTGCATTGTTACCTTGAAGGTATTTATAGGCTCCCTGCCTGCTCCTTCCCCGCCTGGGTAAATTTAGCTCCTCGCCGCTCCCTCGGTGCCTTTATCCTCGGCTCGCTGATAAGCCGGCCCTTTTAGCGCCCGGTTCCTCCTTTTTTTTTTTTATCCTCCCCCGCCCCGCTCAGGATTCGGCCCCTGGGTCAAAGCAGGGGCGCTGGAGATCTCCCCCCCCCCCTCCCTCCAGGTGGTGGAAAGGGTTTGGGGGAGACGGGTGATTTATTTTGGGGGGGACACAAACGCAACGGTTTGGCCCCCAGCAGCACCCAGACCCTCGGGGGACCCCCGGGTGCTGTTTTTGGTGAGGGCGATGCTTCGAGCCCGGCGGCTGAACTCATCCAAAAGGCCGCGGGGTTGCAGGGGTTGAGGATTTCTCCCCTTTTGGGGTGATTTTGGCCTCGGCGATGGGGTCGGGGCACGAGGCTGAGGTGTTGCTCCTGCTTCAGCCCCGCTCGGTGGCCAAAATCCCGTGGTTTTGGGGAGCCAGGAGGCTTTGAGGGTACAGAGACACCCCCACAGCTCCATGGTGTTTAATTTTGGGGGGAAATAATGGGCTTTTTGGGGGAAAAGCTTCATGCTGGGGACATTTGGGGTGTTTTAGGGTACGGCACCATGTCGGCTACCGGCAGCATCGGTGCTGCCAAGGGGGGGTGAGCGGTGGGACCCGGTGCCGTGCCCCAGAGCCTGGCTGGGCTCGGGGAGCAGCAAAAACGGGGCGAGCAGGGGGGCACCGAGGAAATTTGGGAATCCCAGCGTCGGGAACAGCGGCGAGGCCCCGCGCTGGGAAGCTTCAGGGTTCTCAGGAGCCGCTCGGTGCTCTTGCGGCCTCCTCTGCGTGGGAGAAACCCGGGCTCCTCTCTCATTTTCCCTTTTATCTCTGTTTCTCGTAGGTTTTTCCTGGCCGCCGACCCTCCCCAGCCCCGCTGCGGGGTTTTTTCGCGAGCGCCGCAGTGCGAGCGGCGAGGGATGGAGAAAGCTGCCCCTGCTTTATCGGAGCACCAGGGAGATGGAGGCAGAGCCCTGCTAATGACACTGGAGCCAAACAAAGAGAATTTTGCTGCCCTTGAGTGCCCCCAAGGTGAAGAGAGAAGAGCTGCTTTTGTGAAAGATGCGAAAGCGCCTCTGGAGAGCCCGGCTCTATCTGGGACAGCGCTGGAAGCGGGGACGGAGCTCAAGGAAGCCGCCTTCTACGGCGCGGACAACCTGGCGATGATGAGCAGGGAGGGAAAGGGGCCCCCTGGCACCGAGCTCTGTCCCCTGCAAGAGGACCCCAATTTCTTCTCGACTCTGGCCCGCAAGGAGCCCGACATCGCCCTGGAAGCCCGCGACGTGGCCGGTAAGACCCCGGGAAGCCCCCGCTGGGTTCGTCCCGCGGGCCGGTGGCAGCTCCCGGTGCTTGGGGTTGGGTTGAGCCAAGTTTGGGGGTCGTGCCCGCGGCCTGCCGGTGGTGCCCCTGCTCCGGTTCGTGTTGGATGTCTTGGTTTGGAGGTGTTTTGCTGTGAGATGCCGGGAATCTGGGCAAAAGGGGGCTCAGCGTGGTGAAAACCCAGCGGGTTTGGGGCTCAGGGTCCTGACAGCGAGCCCGTGCCTGGGTTTGGTGCCAGAGGCAGGGAGGTTGTGGGTCAGGCCCCAAAATTGGGCTCTCGGCGAGCTTCCAGCCACCCTGCCGTGCAGCTGGGGAAGGCAGAGCCCCCTCGCTGCAGCCCCCGCGGCCGAGAGCTTTCAGGCGAGTCAAATCTTCCGGCCGTGGATGCTTTTTTTGGGGCCGCGGGAGCGAAAGCAGCAGCACCTGCACCTCGCTGAGCTCCCCTCGGCGCTTCCTTTTCTCGGGGCGGCTCTGCCGAGCGTGGTCGCGTGCACAAAAACCTCATCCCCCGGGCCGTGGGACGCGCAGGGACCCGTTCGCCCCGTGATCCCGATGGCTCCTGCCTTACGGGATGGGATGAGCGTTTTGTTACCCGTGGGAGTTCCCCGGGATAAAATCCCTCCTGTGAGGGCTCAGAGCGGTGCTGCCGCCCTCCCGGGGCCGTTTCCCCAGCTCTCCTCTCGCTGGGGAACCCCACACGGCTGCTGCCCGTGCTCTGCTCCTCCCCAACCCCCCGATTTCCCAATTTCCCAGCGTCTGTCCCCCGCCTGCTTGGAGGCTTCGCCTTCTCCCGTGCCAGCCCCAAAGCTTTGGCGCCCTCGGGGCCCTCCTCTCCTCTCCTTCCTTCCCCGTTTCCTCCAGGCGTCCCGGCGGGTGATTTGCCTTGTTAATTAGCCTGCCCCCCAGGCAGGAGGTGGTTTTTGGAGCAGCTGGAAGCACAACCAGCTGCGGAGCTGCTTGCAGGCGATTCTCCAAAGCCGATTTCCCGGGACCAGCTCGTAGGGGTGAGCTGGTCCCGCTGGGATTCGGGTGGCACCGCGCGGCCTCGAAGCTCCGGGTGGAAAATTAACCCGAGGAGGGAAGGAGAATGCAAAGACCGAGCTCTGCAGCCCGGCACGGGGCAGCCGGGCGTGAGGTTTAGCTCAGGGTGTTTGTGTTGGAGGGCAAATCCCGCTCGAGTTTGGTGTTTTTTGTTTTTTTTTATCTTCCCCCTGTAGGAATCCCACATGCGAGGCGGGTTTGCCCGAGCGCAATGGGCTAACGCAGTGTAGTGTGGCAAAATAGGGGAAAAGGGGGGGAAATGGGGTCCCCAAAATCCCAAGGGTGAACCTGGAGATGGAGAATATCCCCGTGTGGGGGGGGCTGTGGGGGTCTTGGGGTGTTTTGGGTGGCCTCAGCCCTGCTGAAGGGGCTGCAGGTGTGCGAGGCTCTTGGGCTGCTTCCCGGCTCTGAAAACGCAGTGAAACGGCCCCAAAGGTGGGATTTAAGGATCTGCAGAATGGTGAAAACCACCCCAAACGCTCAGCACTGCCCCTCCCCAGCCCTTGGGGGGCTGTTTTGGTACCGCGGAGCGAGGTGTGAGGCTGTGCCTGCTGCTGGCAACACCCCAAATTACCCCAAATTACCCCAAGGGCTCCTTGGAGGAGCCCGGTGCTGCTCCATCGCAGCCCTTTTTTTTTTTTTTAATTTTCCCCCCTCGGGTCTGGGGTTTCCCATGAGCAGCGTGCCCGAGGAGAGCGTTGCCCGCGGCCGCGTGGAGCACGGCGCAGGGCACGGAGCCAGCTCTGGCAGCCGCTTTTTGGAACCAGGCAAAGTCCACGCCGCCACCGCGGGGAGGTCACCGAGCAGCCACCGAGGGAGGATTTGTTTTTTTGGGGGGGCTTCCGAGCCGGAGCGGTGAGAATTTAGCTTCGGAGGACGGCACCAGAGGGATTTTGGCACCCAGAGGCTGCTCCTGGGTTATTTTAATCGAGATCCCCCCGCGGGGAAAGGGGCTCTGCCTGCCGAGACCCTCGGGGCGCGCGGAGGATTGCGGCGTGGGAGGGATGGAAGAAACCCCGCGGTGGTGCCGTGGCCGGCGGAGACCCTTCCCCTGCCTTCGTGGTGGCCTCGCCTCCCCTCCTTCTTCCCTGGGAGGCTGTTTTGGGCTCTGCCCGTGCTGGGAAGGGGCTCTCCTAAAAGCAATTTGGGTAATTAACCGTTGCAAGGCGGCGTTTCCTGTGCTTGGCTGGAAATGCCGGGGATGGCGAGTTCCCCCAGTTCCTCCTTGGGGGCCGAGCGAGCGGCGTGCCCTGGGGTCCGAATCCCAAAGCCTTTATCTCGGGGCTGCATTTCGAGCAGGCTGCAGCTCCTCGCATCCCCGGGGCCCTTATCAGCCCCGAGCCGGGGGGTTTCCTGCCCTTATCAGCTCCAATTCGGGCAGGGCAGTTGGAGCCGCGGTCAGGGCGAGCTGCATCGCGCTGCGTCCCCTCCGGCCACCGCCTGCTCCGTCCCCGCAGGTGAGCGATCCCAAGGGGCAGGGAAAGGGTTTGGGAGGGGGATTTGGGGCTGCTGGGGGCCACCTGGGGTCGTGCTTTGGGCTTTTCAGCAGCTGGGGGGGCTCGGTGAGCGCTGCAGCCACCTCCCCGTGCCCGGGGCTGGTGGCACGAGGTCCCCAACACGGGGACGTCCCGCTTTGGGGGATGCGTCGTTGGGATGAAATTTCCCCAGTTTGAGTCATTTGCAGAGGGGAGCGGTGGCACCAAACCTTCTGGCTGGGGTTTTAGCGGGGAGATGAGAGGGCAAAGGTGTTTTTTCCGCTCGGAAGAGCGAAGTCGGCGCTTAAATAACCCCGGGGCAGGTGAAGATAAGGAGGAAACGGCTGGGACAGCGGCGCTGAGCGCGGCCGGTGCTGGGCTGCAATCGCAGCTCGCCTGGACAGTAAAAAAATCAATGAATGGGGTTTTTTTTGGAGGAATTTGAGACCTGCAGACGTCTCTCTTGCTTGTGCTGGATTGGGTCCGTCGGGTGCAAAGCAACTGGATTTGGGTGGAAAAGCTGCTTTCTCGTTGGTTTGGCTGAAGGGGCGATAAATAAGGTGATTTACTGTTGCCTTTACCCTGACGTTGAGTCCATCTTCTTGTATCGGAGTGAATTTTAGGGGTGTTTGGGGGGAAAACGTGGCCTTCTTGCAAGGTGTGTCCCCGTACGAAGTGCTCCAGCGTAGGAAACGTTTCGGGGTCAGTTTTGTGGTTTTCAGGGAGCTCCGGCAGCCTCCAAACCCTGCCCTGCGCGCAGCAGCTTACGCCCAGCGTCCCCAAGGTGTGTTTGCCAACTGCTGGGCCAACTTCTTTTATGTTTTATTTCTTTTTTTTCCCCTTTATGGCCCGCCTTTGATCTCCGTCCAGAAAAGATAGGCGAGTCACGGGACGGGACACCCGAGCGCGGCGCAGCTCCTGCCAATCCCTCGCCGTGCGCCCACCGGTGACCAACCCCATTTTTTTTTTGTCTTTTTATTTTTTTTGGGGTGTTTCTCGCGTGGCAAATTCCCGCGGCGTTCCCCACGCTCATGGGCGTTGGGCTGCAGTTGAGCCTTTTGGCTCTCCAACCCTCTCCCTTCGCCGGGGAGGTTTGAGCTCGCGGTCCCAGGAACCTTCCTCGCTAATTAGCGCTCCGTCAGCCTCGCAGCCTGCGAGCGGTGCCAGGAAAGATGTCATGGTGTTGCCTAGCAAATAAATAATTGAACGCTCGAGTCCAAGACAACAGACGGAGCTTGGCTGGAGCCGGGACGTGGAGTACACTTGGTAACCCTAAGGTTGCATGGAAAAAAAAGAAAAAAAAAAACAAAAAAAAAAAACAAAAAAAACGTGCTCCGTGTCCCCTAACGCAGGGGTCGTGAGCCTCGAGGAGGGGAAACTCTTCCCAAAGAGTTTTGGGGTTTGGGGCTATGAGGACACACCAAAAAAAAGGATTTTTGGGCAAGGCAATGGCTGGGTTGAGGGGTTGCTTGCAAGCACGGCGATGTCCCCGTGGGGCAGAGGATGTCGTGGGGGACGTTTTGGTGGCCTGGGGCGACCCAAAACTGGAGCCGTGAAGGCGTGAGGAGGGGGTGGGCTCTGCTCCCGTCCTGCCTCCCGCTCCTCCTCCTCCTCCTCCTCCTCCTCGGGGTTGCCCGAGGTGCGGGGCAGCTGCCGTGCCACTCTTTGGGGGCTATAAATAACGTCCCGAGGCAGCCCGCGCTAACGGGGCCACGGTGTAAAAATAAGCCGGGGGCACGGCCGGGGGCTCTCCCGCTGCCATCCCAAGTAGGACACGGCCCCATCCGGGGTTTTTTTAGGGCCAGGCTGGGTTTTTGCTGTGCAGAGCCAGGCTCTCGGTTAGGGCAAGCTTGTAGCAAGGATGCAAACGTGCGTTTTGGTTTTATTTTGTATTTTTTTGGGGGCAGTGCTTGCTTTTGTCCCGCAGCCCAGGCTGTTCTCCAGGCTGCTGGATGTACAGAAAACGCCGGTAAGTGGCCCAAATCTCACTTCTTGGGGACAAAACCCGTCCAGGAGAGCCTAAAGGAGGAGCAGCTCTGCAGCAACGACCCCTTCTGGAAGAGCGACCGGCCGCGGGGTCAGGCTGGGGCTGGATTTGCCGTCACCTCGCCCCAGCCCCAGCAGAAATGAGCTCATGCTGCGGCACGGGGCCACGCTCGTCCTCCTCCAGCCTTCGCTGCCGGGGAGAAACCCAAATTCCTGCTCGCAGCACCACGTCCTCGTGTCAGCGGGACCTGGGGGAGCTTCTCCTGTGCGGGGACGTGGAGCCCAGCAGCTGCTTCCCGTCCTCTGCCTCTGGCTCGTCCCCCTCGGAGCCGCGTTAATCCGACGCGTTCGTACAGCTTCGGGCTGTTCCTGCGGTCAAAATCTGCCTTTTTTTTTTTTTGCTGGCTCCCAAAAATCACGACTTGTGTGCATCTTCTGGGAGCTTGGCCTTCAAGGATTCCCAGATGTAGAGGGGAGAAAAGGAAAAAAAGAAAAAAAGACTAATTTAAGACCCGAGGAGCTGGGAAAGCAGCTCTGCCTGGGTTGTGCCCGATGGACCCCGCAGAGACCTCGCAAGCAAAGCCCTGACCCTGACCCCGCGATTTGAGGCGAATATCCTCGATTTCTCCTCATTTTCCACCCAGCACCTCCAGTGGCTGGTCCCTTCCTGCTCTGCCTCGGATCGGTCCCATTTTTTCCTCCCCGGGGCGTTTGGGGCCCACCTCCCCGTAGGATGCTCAGGTGGGAGAAGGATCTCGGCAGCTTTTTGGGTCCCATCTCGGTTCATCCTCCACCTCGCCGGAGCCTGGGGTGAGGAGGTGCCGGGAGAAGCAGCCCAGGGATTTCCACCACGGCTTTTCCCCAATTTTGGGCATCTCCAGAAAGCCCAGAAGCCACAGCTCTCCTGGGTGGGTTTCTGTAATCGGGGAGGACAGCTCGGTAACAGCAGCAACCAGCGAGATGATCCCAATGAGAGTTTTTTCCCATAGAGCATCCCCAAAACCCTTTGGGGACCATCTCCCCAGCTAACGCTTGCAGGTAGAAGAGCGCGAGCACCGCGCTGGCTTTCCCAGGGCTCCCCGGATGCTTTTTTAGGTGCTTCCAACCCCGTTTTAGCGACGTGAGCCGGGAGGAGCGAGTGAGCGGGGCGAAAAGATGCATTTTGGAGGGGAGAAGTTGGTGGCGACGTGAATCGGCCGCATTCATCGCCGGTCAAACACTGCCACTTTCATGGGAGCAGCCCGTGCGCAGAGAGAGCCGCTGGAAAGTTTTCTTTGAGGAGGGATGGACCCGAACAAGACGAGCTTGCGACAGAGCCTGGACGGCGTTCAGGCAGCTTGGAGAGAAGCCGCTCCTTCATCAGCTGCTGGACGCGGCCTCTGCTGACGAGGAAAGTTTCTGCCGCCCGGCACATAAATCTTAAAGCTGGACACGGAGCCGCAGGATGGAGGGGATGGGATTGCTCAGAGCCCTGATAACTCCTTAATGGGAGGAGGGGAAGGAGAAAAAAAAAAAAAAAGGGAAAAAAAGGGTTTCGACAGCCTCTGAAAAGGCTCCTTTTGGGCACCCATCGGCAGGTAAAAGACCTGAAAGGAAGGCTTGGCACCCGCAGGCAGCCTCATTCGCACTTGCCCTTTGTTTTTAGAACAAAGCCACGGGATGGGAGAATGCAGGCTTGGAAACGCCTCGGGGAGAAGAGCCCCGAGGGTTCCAAGTGGCAAAGGAATTGGGGTTTTACACGGCGCCCACCTGGGCTCTGCTGCAAATTGGGAGATGCAGGGAGGTGGCTGGGAGCCGCGCCTGGGGCTGGGTGCTGCACGAGGCAGGGGTGGCGAAGGTGAGCTCACCCCAAACCCTTTTCCAAGGGTTTTGAACTCTTTTTGGGGGTGGATAGCGATGGAGGGCAAGCCCCTGCCCTGCCCCAAGCAGGCAGAGCGCGGTTACCTAGGCTCGATCTTTTTGGACCCGCATCAGGTTGTGTTTAGGAGCTGAAATCGCGCCTTGAAGCCTTTGGACCTTGGCACGGGAAGGTTTCCCCGGGCTCGAAGCAGGTTTGGGGGCTTGGGGTCGCCGTCGCTGGGTTAAACGGGATCAGCACGGTCCCAAAAACTGCGTCGGGCCGAGCATCGTTGGCTGCAGCTCAACGAGAGGCAGCAGCCGTGGTCCGAGCAGCGTCCCCCTCTCCAACCTGGTGCAGCTCTGCTCAGGGATGGGGGCACCGGCTGTGGGAGCCCCAAAACCACCTCCAGACCCCGGGATGGTGTGAGCTTTCCACCTCTGGAAGCAACCAGGGAAACGAGCCCTGGACTGCAGCGCCGGGGGTGGCACCGGTGGGGTCGGTGCCCCCTGCTTTGCCCTTTCCAAATCCCCCCGGGGCTGAGCAGAGAGCAAACCCCAATCCTCTGGCTGGGAGCGCGGGTAGGCTGGGAAGGAGAGCGCAGCTCCTCGCTGGGAAAGTGTCGGGTTCCCTCCCGGCCGTGCCAAGCTAAACAAGCCACGCTGCTCGGGCTGCGAGCAGCAAAAAAAAAAAAAAAACAGCCAAAAAACTGCTTCCCCCCCCTCCCGTGCTGAGCCCTTGCTCACACCTGTTTCGGTTTCGGTTAACCTCGCTCACACGCGAGCGGCAGAACCCCCCGCGGGGTCCTGGATGGTGACAGGGGCTCCCTGCCCTGGTGCGAGGCGTTTTGGGGAGGAACGGGGGGGTTTCCGCTTTTTTTTTTTTTTTTTAAGGCTTGCTGAAGGTTTTCCAGCAGGGAGCGGATGCCTGCTGCCAACGGGCTGGCTCCTCTCCGCCGCCTTTCGCAGGCAGTTCTCGAAGTCATCCACGCGCTGCAGGTTGCAAACCACAGTTAAATGTTGTTTTTTTTTTCTTCTTCTTTATTTTTTTTCCCTCTAACCACACCGTGAGTGACTCACAGCTCCCGTGTGCTTGCCAGAGGCTGCAGGTCCTCCATCGTCCCGCTAATGAGCTTCCCATGCGCCGTGGCTTTTCTCCCTTTGGCTCATCCCCGTTTCTCTTCCGATTCCCTGGCTCTTTGGGCACGGTTTCCCGTCCATTTCCATCGGGGCGCTGCTGCCCCTCTCCCCTCTGCGCTGGGCCATCGGGGGACGTTTCTCAGGCACCCTTCAGGGTCAGGAGCTGCGGAACATCGCCGGGAGCTTTTTACTGCGATCCCTCAATCCGTTCTGTATTTGGTCTTTGCACTTGTCCCTGCTTTTTCCACTGGATCTTCTCTAGATCTTGCCCTCCCTCACGGGTCCTGATGGATTTTGTGCCGCTTCTCCTCCTCTGCCTCCAGTGAGCTGCTCCCGCTCGGTCTCCAAACCCTCGCTGCAGGGTGGCCAAAACCTCCCTGGAGACCCCGAGGCTTCTGTGGGCTCCGTGCCCGGATTCATCGGGCCCTGCGCCGTGGCAGCAGCCTGTCCTCGTCCTCCTCCTCCTCCTCCTCCTCCTTTGGCTCGGCTCCTTGGCTCGCAGACCCGCAGGTTGGCCTCTTTTCTTGGAACAGACAGCCCGTGCCGCCGCGCAGCCGTTTCTCAGAAGACGACAGCGCCCAGATGGTCCAGGCTGGAATGTGGGAGAGCCGCGTCTCGTTTCCTCCTCCGGCCGCTTTTGGGTGGCCCTGGTGAGTGGGACAGCCGAGGGAATGCCTCCGAGGCCGTGGTGTGTCTGCAGGAGCCACAAACGTCCCCTCTCCTCCCCGGTGGGCCTTCTCCAGCCTTCGGTGGAATAAAGCATCGCCTTCCTGGCTCCATCCTCTGCCCCCTTGCTGGATATGAGCTCAGCAGGGAGACGGGATCCCCGACAGCCTCACCGTGACGGGGACCCGGGGGATGTCACCGTGCCGCCACCTCACAGCGCTCCCTGGCCTCGCTGCGTGGCACCGGGGCAGCTCCAGATGTTTGCTGGAGGGCCGCGGAGTGGCGGCGGATCTCGCCGACCAGAAACATCCCGGGGAGCGCAGCCAAGAGCCCGAGATGTGTCACGCTTCCTCCGTCTCCGTCCTCCAGAAGCACGCGGAGTTTCCTGAGCTCTGCTGACTCGGGCAGCTTGAACGCGAGCCGGCGCACCCGAGCCAGCAGGCCCTGGTTTATTTTAGTTTAGCTCAATCGGTGGTGTTTTGTTTTTTTTCTCTCTTCATTTCAGCTCCGGCTTGCAGAGACTTGGGTGAGAATTGAGCAGCGGAGCACGGGTGACTTTTCTTGCTCCAGAGTCCCACCACGAGCTCCTCTTGGAGGACGATCAGCTCGTGCGTGGCGAGCGGTGTGGTTCCACAGGTTGCACCTTCAGAGGGTTGATGCTCTTCCTGCCCGTGGCCAGCACTGGATGAGCCTAAATCGGTGCCAAACCTCCCAGCTTTGCGAGAAACACGGCTGCTGAGCCTGTGGTGGCACCACAGCTTGCTCCAGACCCTTTCCAGAAAGGTTGGAGCGGGGTTTTGGTCCTGACACAACACGCACCGATCTGTCTGGACCAGCCAGGACGAACTCTGGAGCCGCTGGAGGGAGCGTGCCCAGGCACAGCCGAGCCCGAACGCAGCCAGCACGCGGGGCCCACGTTGCAATGGGAAGTTTTAAGCCTGGGCGTGACAGCGGTGGCAGAGAATCCGGCACGGCGAGAGCCGGGGAGCCCACGGCACGCGGCGAGATGCGACCGACCCCTTTGGGAAACGGGGAGCTTGGAGGGGCCGAGCTCCACGCGGACCCACGGCGCTTCGCTTGGCGTCGGGGGCCAAGCAGGATGGAAAAGGGAACGGGGGGTGATTTGTGGCACTGAGAGTGGCCGGGCCGACCGAGCTGAGCGTGCGAAGCGTCCTGGAGCCGGGACGAGCTTGCGCTCGCTCGGGTGCTGAGTAAGCGCCTCCGATCCCCACCTCCTGCAGCCTCTGCTGCGGAGACCACTTCCTGAGCAGGCGTTGCCTCTGTAACCGCTCGAGGGAGAGCCCGTTGCGGTCGCAGGGACAGGAGAACCCCGGGCCCGTGGAGGCGACAGGGACCCGCTCGCCCCCGCGCACGTGGCAGGAGGCGGTGTGGGGTGCTGGGGTGCGCGGCGTCCAGGTACAGAGCGAGCAAACCTTTGGGGTGCAGTGAGCGTGAAGCCTTCATGGAGCCGGGGAGCTTTAGCCCCGACGTCTTTTTGGGTAGGGAGGTTTGGGTTGGAGCAGGACGGGTTGCTTGCCCGGTCCCACTGGGGGAAAATCTCCGAGGGTAGAGGTGCCGCAGCTTCCCTGGAGGCCCAGGAATCATTTGGGTTGGAGAAGAGCTCTGCGATCATCGAGTCCAACTGTTACCCGTTCTGGGATGTTATTTCCTCCGTGGAGTCCTCTTCGCCCCCTGCTCGGGAGGATTCGGAGCTCTCCAAGCTCCCAAGCTGAGCGAAGTCCAGCTCCTCCCAGCCTGGAGCGTGGGGACGGAGCCGAATCCCAGCGGTGGGTTATTCCTCCCGAGCTGATCCCCTTCGCGTGCCAGCCTGCAGCATTCCCCTCCCGAGACGAGAGCAGGCGTGTCAGGACCTCGGTGTTCGTATCCCCACCGAGCTGCGTGGTCTGCAGTCTCTCGGCCCCTTTGCGGTGCCTTTTCCTGCCCGTGCAAAGTCCAGCAGCAGAAACCAGCGGCACCTGGGTGCTGCCTGCACAACCCTGGGGCTTTCCAGCCCTGCCACGCGTGGATTTCCAGCACCCTGCATCTGCCGAGGGCGAGGGGAACGTGACGGCGCCGTCCCCGGCTCTGTCAGCAGCCCGAGTCAGATGGGACGCGGTGTGCTGCCAGCACGCCGGGCTTTGAAGAGCTGTCCTCAAGGTCACCTGCCTGGGGGCTAAGGAGCGTCCTTTAATTCTGCCCTGATCTGCCACGGAGCGAAGGAGAACGAAAAGCATCTCGTTTCCAGCTGCAAGCAGCCGAGAGCTTTCACCGGCGCCGCGTGCGGGAAATTTGACCCGAAACACGACCGTTTTCAGGAGGAAACGTGGAATTCACGCCTCAGTCCAAGCCCTCCCGCAGCAGCCTCCTGTTCTCTCGCCAGCTCATCTGAATTCAGGGGAACGAGCAAAATCTCCAACTTGCCTCCGGCAAGCCACAGCAAAGGGATGGAGAGCGCCATGGCCTCGTCGGGCTCCAGGCAGGGTTTGGACGCTTGCATGAGGCATCGAGTGGGATGATTCCCGCTGGAGAGCGGCTGTTGTGAGCGCGGTGTGGTGCTGCGAGCTTGGCACGGAGCAGAATTGGGGATTTGGGGCAGGAATGCCATCAGAGAGCTCGTGGAGTGATGCTGCGCTCTTGACGTGGAGAGCAGTCCACCCTGCTTGGGGATTCGGGGCAGGAATGGCATCCTTTTGGGGTGGAGGAGTAACCTGCCCTGCCTGCAGCTTTGGGGCAGGAATACCTTTAAAATACCTTCAAAAGAACTGGAATTGGGCTTGGTGGCCACCCAGGTGTCCACAGGAGCCCAGGGTGCTCTTGGTGGAGCTGCCGACGTGGGGTGTGAGCGGTTGGCTTCCCTTGCCCAAGGGGAAAGCTCTGCATTCGTGCAGGGGCTGCAGCTCCAATTTAGGGTTGGTTGGAGAGGGAAGAGCTGCTGGTCATGGCCTCATGGCCTTTTTTTTAAAATTTTTTTTAGTGGAGTCGCTGTCTTGCTTCTGCCACACCAATCTCTCGGCTCCCTTAGAGCCCTCCTCTTGGAGAAGATTCCTAGTGTGGGAATCCTCATCGCGCTGCCTTAAAAACAGAACTACAGCCCTGTGCCACCCGATGCAGCGGAAATCCCACAGGGTTGGGGTGGTAACGTGGGGCTGCAGGGTTTGCTCCCCGCCGTCGAGCGTCGATCCTCGCTGTGCCAAATTCTCTGCTGCTTTTTCAGCCCCGTGGGTCACTGTGGTGTGTTTGGAGCATGCGTCGAGCCAAAGCTTTGGGGTTTTTTTCCAGGTTATTTACAATACGTAGAAGCTAACACCAATGAGCAAGTCTTCAGGTACTTTCTGCTCTCAAATTAAAACCCAAGATGAAAGCGTTACCCTGAGCAGAAGCCAGTCTTTAATTCTGGAGCTCGCTCACGCCCTTGCAACATCTTTGCGCTACTCGGAAGGTGATGCAATAACTCACCCCTTGCCTAATGCTGTTGCTCAAATGGCAGGGGCGCACATTCTGGCCGTAAAGGAGCTAAAATCCACCTTTTTGCTCCATTTAGATAAGCGGAGGGGGGAAAAAGCCTGGGAGAGCACGTGTTGTTTCGGTGCAGGGCTTTGGAGATGATCCGCTGGCTTGGGGAGGCTCTTGGAAACCTTTGGTTTGGTCCAAAAGTTGGTATTGTAAATTCCGGTCTAATTTGCCTGTTGTTTTTTTTTCTTTAAATCTTCACTCTTTGACGCTCTTCTAGATTGTTACACAGCTCCCAAAGGGGTGTCTGGTGTGATTCTTCCAGGAGAATACCGTTTTTTGGGTCGAACTCTTCAGAAGGAAGGATCTCTCCCTGCTTGTAGCTGGTCTAATGGAGTCCTGATGGAAACCGCCACCCAGAAGACCTTCTTGCTTTGAGCCCATGGCTGTACCCAGAGCATGGCCAACGTCAAAGTCGTTTGACTCACTTGAACCCCGTCCAGTTGAGTCTGGAGCATCTCCGGGGTGGAACTCATCCACGTCTCAATCGCAGTCTCACAGGGGAGAGTTTCCCACGTTGTGGCTTTCTTCCCCTTTTTTTTCTGCACGTCCAAGAGGAGTTTGGCTCCGTCTTCCCTACGCCCTCCCATCAGGAGCTGTAGGCAGCTCCTTCCTGCTCTCATCCTGAAGCTGAACGAGCCCGACTTTCCCCGTCTGTGTACATCGGGTCCTCCAGTCCCTGCTGGTTGGGAGCCTTCCTTGGGTTCACGTTATCGGACGTTGGATCTACCAACATCACTGCGAGCTGCCGATGGGCAACACAGGTTAAAAAAACAAAAAATCAGATGTCACAACACGAAGGTCGTTAGTCTTAAAGTAAGTGTTGAGTTGCTCCTGTAGGAAAGGGATTTTGGAGACCCCTTGCGTAGGAAAAACTCGGTAGAAAGCAACCTTTGGAGACGCTCTCCTTGGGAAGGATCTGCCATTTGGAAGGACAGCAGTGTGTAAAAGCGCCTCGTGGTGCCTCCCGGTGCATTCCTGGGTGGTGGTGGTGAAGGTCTAGGCCAAAATTCGCCTCCCCGGCGTGCCGCTGACCTCCGCTTATCAGCCCTGACCGCAACGGCCTCGACGAGCCGGGGCTCTTTTGGCTCTTCAGGAGCTGTCGGCGTTTCTCAATCCACGACCTTTGAAACGTGTTCTGTAAGGACCCAGCAGCGTCTAGAACCCCGCGCGCCGCGTCGAGGAGGGCTTGCCCTTATCTCAGCCTCTCTGTGTGTTTTGGCCACCGGCGTTGCTGCGAGCTCACGCGGTGGCTTGGTGTTTGAAAAGCCTCTCGGTGTCCTGGCCGGGCTGCTCTAACTCCTGGGGTAGAGGAAAATGAGGGAGGGGAGACCCACGGGCACGGGCCGGGGGTGTTGGACCTGCCGTGAGCCCGGAGCTGAGCTGAGATTCGCCGCGCCGCTCTCCTGGGAGAAGCTGCAGCCACGCTCCTGTGGTTGGAGGAGCAGCTCTGGCTGGATTACCATAGAGGGTAAATTTGAGCCTGCTAAGTCCAAGACATTAAACTCCCTCATCTCTCGCTGTTTCCAAGGAACCGGGATTTGCAGGGAGTGCAGTTACGTGCTCATCAGGAGAAAGATAAATCACTGCATGTTTTCCTCCAAAGGAGACAGTTTCTAAAAATAGGAGCCGTGCTGGAGCTCGGGAGAACAAAAGAGCCCCTGGAAGGCTTCTGCCACCATCCTCCCGTGGCAGTCGGCCCCTCCATCCTCAGCTGCCCCTCTCCTCCTCATGGCTTTTGATTGACTGTTGATTTTTTTTTGGAAGCGTTTTAAAATCTGCCGGCTTGGGAGGGTTGGGTTTTCCCGTCCCTTCCCCCTGGCGTGCCCAACGGGGCCCGTGGGTGACTCAGGCTTTCCTGAATGAGCGCTGCTCATCCCCTGTGACCTCGGCAGCTTGGCCCTGGATCCCGACGGCCTTTTCCAAAATGACTACGAAGCCAAAAAAAAAAAAAACCACAACCCTGATCTCCCAGGGGCCGGGCAGGGATGCTGTCCTGCTGCAGGCTGGCCGCTGAGGACGCTCCTGGATAGCCCCGGTGACGCACGCGGCCCTAACTCTGCAGCCAGATGAAAGACCTCAAAACTCATCATCTTCTCTGGACGAGGCCTCCAAATTAGAGATTCTCAGCCTCAAAGGTCTCACCTCTGATGTGCCTCACCTGGAATGTCAGGAGGATGGAAAACCAGCCCCGGCTTTTCGCATTCCTCCTCCGCTTTTGGGGCAGGTCCTGCCTTGCCTCCTCCATCTCCATAACCAGCACGGTGGCCTGAATTCCGCGTTCCCTGGGCCATCGCGCTCGGCTTGTGGCCTGCCGGCAGCAGTCTGTAAAATAAATCCACTCTGCACGTGGTTGCATCAGTCCAGGAGGGGATGGAGGTCGGCTGGGGCTGAGCCCGCAGACCTCTGCAGCTAAAAAAAAAAAAAAACATCATCTCTTTGGCCTGGCGTCTCCAAAGCATCCCCCGTGCCCGTGCCAGGACTTGCAGCTCTTTCCCTTCTCCCTCTCCTCTTTTTGCATTCGGCTTTCAAAGCTTTCCAGGCTGTTGGTTGGTGCGCGGCGGCTCGGAGCTGAGTGCCTTGGCTCTTCCCCCTCTCTGAGCGTGGTGTTTTGGGGCTGTGCAGCCCTCGCTCTCCTTCCCCGTGGCTCTCCCGGCTTTTTCCCCGGGGCAGCCCGTGACCCGAGATGCCGCTGACGGTTTCCTCGTCCCAGGAGCAAGCTGCCTTGCTTGGGGCCAGACTGGGAGGAAGCGCTGGGGATTCACCCAGCTACGCCTCGGCTTCTCCAAGCTCCCCACGCAATAACGAGCGAGTCCCTGCTTTCCATACGGCCAGGACGGGCAACAACACGTGGCTGGAGCAGGACAGGGGGAAGCAGTAAAGCAACAAGCAGCGAGACCTTGGTGTGCTGCCCTGAGCTCCACGGAGCCCGTGGCTGCTCCAGGAGTAACCCTGAATTTGGGGACAGTGCCACCCTCTCCTGGGCATCGCGAGGCAGGGCAGGTCCTGGTGGCAGGGGGACAACACCGGCTCTGTAGCCACAACGTGCCCACGAGTCTTGCTTGTGCCCGCTCCTCTCGCTGCTCACGATGCCTGGGCCAGGTAGGTTGGATCCGTGCGTCTTCCTTGGATGTCGCCGAAGGCTTTTCCCCCTCTTCTGCGGGGCTGAGCTGGGTGCATCTGAGGTTGGAGGTGTGTGATTTAGCACAGGAGCCAGCCCCGGGCTTCGAGCTCCTCCAAGCCCCAGGTGATGCTCAGCGGCGTCCTGGGCACCCAGAGAACCCAGGCTCCTGAGCCCCACGCGTTTAGAGCTGCCGGGTTGAGGTTTCTTTTGCAGGGAGGACAAAACCAACCCTGCCAGGCATCGCTCTGCTGAGCCGGGGTGGCAGGAGCGCGGCCAGAGGCGTGCACATCTTCCCCGTAAACTGCTTAGCTGCAGGACCGATTATCCATCAAATAGTGGCGCGTGGGATTAAACCCTCTTAAGAGTGGCTTGGAAATCCTCCCGTAATCCGGACCCGGCTGTAGGAGGGAAGGACGGGCAGCAGGAGCAGAGGGGGGTTTATCTGCTGGGAGAGCTTTGCTTTTTCTCGACGCAGAAAAAAAAAAGCCACGTTTATTGCAAATCATGCTGGAGAAGCCTCGCTTGGGCACTGACCTTGGAGCTTTCCTCTCTGTTGCAGATGAGCCTGATCCTGCCCTCTCCGGTGCTGTCCCAGCCCCAGCTCACAGGACCGAACTCGGGTAAGTGCCCAGGGGATGTTGCAGAGCGCCCAGCAGCCCGTCTCCCCTTGCTGACAGCACTCAAAAAGCCCCAAAATGTCCACCTGGCTGTCCCCAAAGAGGCTCGTCCCACCGCCAAGGGTGTCGCCAGGTCCCTCTAGAGCCAGCCAGCACCTTCCCATCACTGCAGAGCGATGCCACCCCTCCGATGAGCCTCGTGTCTCCATGTCCCACCAGCCCACCGGGCTTCTGCCCACCCCACATCACCCCCCGGAGCACCTCGGTCCCACTTCGGGCTGTCCCCGGTGCGAGGGGACGAGGTGCTGTGAGGTGGGTGCTGGAATGGGGGTCCCCAAGCTGCTAAGGGGTGTCCCGAACACCTCTGAGCACGCAGGAGCAAGCAGATTTCGAGGTGACAGCCCAGGGCTCGTGCAGAGCAAAGGGCTGGGTCCCTCCTCGTGAGAACCACTCTCTCTCAGGCTGTTTGGCAATCCAGCCAATGCCCGGCACGTTTTAATGGGCTTATTTTAGTATCTGCTGTTGACTGATCCTTCCTGGGCCAGTGGTTTCCTTCGTGAGTTATTTTTAATACGGTTTGCAGGGTTTACAGTGCATATGGGAATCACATTTCCCTGATAGCACGCCATGGACAATAGAGAGCCCGTCCTCCCGTCCACAGCAATTTCTCTCAAGTTCAAAAAAATAAATAAATAAAAATAAAAATAGGGAAAGATTGGAGCTGGAAGGGCGAGCGCAGTGTTGTGGGAGAGTCGGTTAGCCACTAAACTTTGCTTTCTTGGAAATAAAGAGGTTTAAAAAAAGATAGAGAGAGGGAAGCAGCACGGGAGGCGAGCGGAGCTGGCAACGCCGCCGTCTCCAACAAAGGCGCTTTGTTCTCCCGGCGGCACAGCTTGACCCAGGAGGTGGTTTTAGAGCAGCTCCTCGCACGAGGTCTCGAGTCACTGGGCTCCTGCGGGTGCCGGGCTCCGCGGTCCAGCAGCTTTCATCCCGGGGGATGGTTTGGCAGGGGGCAGGCACCGGGACGTGGCCTCGGGGGTTCTGCCGGCATCGGGCGTTTCGCTCCGGTCACAGTTTGAAGTCGTGGCTGCTCCTTGGGGTGGCTGGGTTGTTTGGACCCCGGTTCAGAAGCCGAAATGCGGTGATTTGGTGCTGTTCGAGGCTCTTGGCTTCCCCAGCGAGCCTGCCACCACCCTGGTAGAAGGCCTTGGGGCTCCTGGAGGTCCCACCTCATCGCTGCTGGCCCCATACAGACGTCCCCAGTCCCTTGGGGCATCTTGGAGAATATCAAGCGCCTTCGTTGCAGCCTCTTGGCCCTGAGCGTGTCCCTTTTTCCTTCTGGAAGGAGCCTCCAAACCCCACGGAGGACTTTCAGGACTGCCCACGGGCTCGCCTGGCCCCTCTCCAGGACCCAACGCATCCTTGGTGCTGTGGTGGTGCCCACAGCGCTCCGTGGGGCCACCCTGTGCCCCCGTTGAGGCTCTTGTTCTCCAGATGTTGGGGGTCTTGCTAGCGA
Organism: Anas acuta; assembly: GCF_963932015.1. Lineage (NCBI taxonomy): Eukaryota > Metazoa > Chordata > Aves > Anseriformes > Anatidae > Anas > Anas acuta. The sequence goes on along the minus strand of NC_089010.1, from coordinate 1,341,785 downwards.
CAGGGTCCTTGATGAGGGTTTGGGGAAGAACCACCTCGATCTAGTGTGGCTTTGGGGTATCTGCAACGGGGAAGACGGACGGATGTTGGCACTTCCCACTCGTGCTGCAGGAGAGGGACTTGCATTTAACCATGGGAACAAATCGCCTTTTGGTCCCAGAGACGTTTGGTGTGGTCCGTGTTGGCGTTTAGCTCTGTTTTTGTGCAGCTTCAGAGAGCTCGGTGGCCTGTTCCGTGGCTGGTTGGTACCAAATGTCAGCGCTAAGAGCAAAGATCCCCGGGGAGTTGGGTGGAAAGGCAAAAAGCTGCCCGAGCACGCGGCATCCCGAGGCATTAGCAAGGGGGAAAGGGAAGGAGAAGCAGAAAGTGGGATGGAGCAAGGGAGAGGTGGCCTCTGCCCCCGGGTTATGCCATAATGCCCCGGTGCCACGACGGGCCCTTTGGAGGTAGAAACGTTCCTGTTAACCAGCTAACGACTGTCAAAACTTCTTTTGCAGCTCCACGGACGAAGAGCATTTAGAGTTCCCGAAGGCTTTGTACAGAACGGATGCCAGGAGCTCCTTGGACCTGCGAAACATGACCGTGTCCGGCAGCGTGGCCTGGGACACCTCTGCCCTGGAGACGAGAGCGGGCGACGGCAGAGAAGAAAGCACTTTAGAGAGACTCTCTGGCTTGAAGGACTCGAAGGAGTCGGCGTTCGCGGTGGATCCCCAGGGTGTAAATACTGTGCAGGTGGATCCCGAGGAGCTGGAGAGCGACCCCGAGGAGCTGGACGCCGGCAAGGTGGCGGCAGAGATGCCCAGCCCTTGCGCGGGGGCACCCGGTGGTGGTGGGGAGGAGAAATTCCTTACAAATGAACCAAAGCAACTTGAAGGCCTCAGCAAAGAGCACTTAGAGAAAAGCAAGAGGGGAGTCCAGAGGGTCGACTGGATTTCCAGACCCAACAGAAGCCCGAGTCCTCACTACAAAGACGTGAGCAAGCCGACAGATGTAGCAACCAACATGCCCTTTCGGGGACAGGCTGTGCGTGAAGTGCCTCCTCCGCTGACCCCGACGGTGTTCCGAAAAACGCTCAACCCTGTCCTCGGCAAGTCCAAGCCCCTGGAGAGCTCCTCGGCCCACAGGAAGGGGCTGGTGGTCGACTCGGATCTGGGCGAGATCGGCCCGCTCGGCACGGCCGAGTGGACGCTACAGAAGCCGGGCCTCCAGCTGGGCGCGGAGCTCGCCGTCGGCAAACAGTCCTGGACGGTGAATTCGGAGGACTCGGTGGAGAGGATCCCGCTGATGTCTCTGGAGCCCGCTCCCTGCAGCTCCTATGACGTTGAGATGCGGCCCTACGTGTGCAGCGTCTTGGTGGAGGAGCAGGGGAAGGAGGAGCTGGGCCCGGAGGAGGACCCGGCGGTGTACACGTGCATCGAGTGCAGCATTTACTTCAAGAAGAAGGAGCATCTGATGGATCACATGCTGCAGCACAACCGCGGACCAGGGAGGGACCAAGACGGGGACGCTCTGGGGGGGCAGTGTCAGTTCTGCTGCAACGAGTGCGGGTGGGCCTTCGGGGACCCCGCGTCCCTGGAGCAGCACAAGAGGCTCCACCAGGAATCCAGGGAAAAAATCATCGAGGAGATCCAGAAGCTGAACGAGTTCCCGGACGAAGGCCGGGAAGCCCGGCTGCAGTGCCCCAAGTGCGTCTTCGGCACCAACTCCTCCAAGATCTTCGTCCAGCACGCCAAGATGCACGTCAAGGAGAGGAAGGACCAAGGGGCGAAGAGCCTGAGCCTCTTCGGGAGCACGGGCGGCGGAGAACTGCGGGACAGCCCCGTGCACGGCCTCTACAAACACTTCAAACCCAACGAGCACGTGCCCCTGCAGGTGCAGGTGCCCCCCCACGGCAGCACCAAAGGGCTCAGCACCTGCGTGCTCTGCAGCTTCCCGGCCCCCAACGAGAACATCCTCAAAGAGCACATGAAGTACGCCCACTCCCACCTCTCCTGGGACGCGGAGCCCTACGAGGAAGACCCCAATCAGCCAGGGACGAGCCGGGATGCCTACAGCCCCGCCAGGCCGGGCCGCTTTGCGGAGACTGATTATTTCGGCAAAGCTGACCGGCTCTTCCCTCCGCCCCACCAGGAAGGCGCGTCCCAGTACGAAGCTGGTCACGGTTTTTCTCTATCTCACCCCAGGCTCGAGAAGAGCAACGGGGCCAGTAAAAAGGACTACCAGTCCTCGGGGTTTCACGCCAGGAAAGCGGCTCCGTACGCGGCCCCCCATAAAAACCTGGGGCTGCCTGGCCTCTCCTCCGCCAAGTTCTACTCGCAGTTTGCTCTGCAGCAGCTGAAAAAAAAAGCGGCAGCTCGGCACCTCGAGGCCGAAGGCGACGGGCTCAGGAGCCACTCGGCGGGGCTGGAGGACGTTAGGCACAAGTGGACGCTGATCAACGACATGGGGAGCGTGGAAGAGGAGATCTCCGTCACCCCGGACGCGGACCTGGCTGAGAGCAGAGGCATCAAACCCGTCACCATCCCTCAAGCCGCCTTGGACCTCAAGAGGACGTTCAGAGACACCCTGAAAGCCACGGACTCCTCGATAGCCTCGGAGGAGCAGCAGCACCAGCTGCGGATGATGGTGCCCCTCGTCCTGCTGGAGGAGGTGAACCCGCACCCCAGGGCGGCGAAGCGGCCCCGGGGGAAGCCCTTGAAGAAGAAAGCGGCGCTCCCGCCCCGGGATTTCGTGATGGAAGAGCCCCTTCCCTTGGATATGCTCCTGCTGGACTCTCCTCTGGAGGGTCCCCTGGAGCTCGACGACCTCTTGGACTCCGACTCGCCCATGCTGAAGAACGAGGAGAGGAAATGTCCCTATTGCCCCGATAGGTTCCACAACGGGATCGGGCTGGCGAACCACGTGCGGGGCCACCTCAACAGGGTGGGGGTGAGCTACAACGTCCGCCACTTCATCTCGGCAGAAGAAGTGAAAGCTATTGAGCAAAAATTTTCCTTCCAAAAGAAGAAGAAAAAAGGTAGTATGTATTCAATTCACCGTGCTTTCTCTTTTCTTGGTTTTAATTGGTTGGGGTGCGGAGAAACACCCCGCTGAGGATGGGTACGTATGGTGCTGTGGCCGCGGTGCGTTTCCCTGCCCCGCCTGTCCCCCCCGCCGGGTGGGATAACGCCCCCCTCGAAGGCCCGGCCCGGGGTTTTAGCTGCTGACTCTGTCCTTCTTTCTGCAGTTGCCAACTTCGACCCCAGCACGTTCAGCCTGATGCGCTGCGAGTTCTGCGGGGCCGGATTCGACACGCGCGCGGGGCTCTCCAGCCACGCCAGGGCCCACCTGAGGGACTTTGGTATTACCAACTGGGAGCTCACCATCTCGCCCATCAACATCCTCAAGGAGCTGCTGGCCAACTCGGCGGAGCACCCGATGCTGCAGGCGGCGGTGGGAGCGGAGCCCTCGTCCCCCGGCCGAGAGGCGCACGGCTTCGCGCCCCGCAAGAGCGGCACCCCCATGTCCGAGTGCAGCATTCCACGGTCTCCTCTGTCCCCGTTCCCTCCGTCCTGGGGAGATGAGTCCTTGCAGTCCTACAGAGACGGTGAGTGTCGCTGAGCGAGCCAGAAACCCTTTTGGCAACCCCAAGCCGGAGCCTCGCGTCTTTCTGCCAGGTCTGATCCTGCTTTTGGGCGGCAGATGGAAAGGTGGGAGCCGAAAGATCTCGAGGGGTGCATGGGGAGGGATCGCCCCCTGCCTGGGGGCTGTGCTGGGGTGCTCGGGCTTTGTCACGTGAAAAGCATCGTGTTTAGGAAGGAGGTTTGCATCGGCGAAACCTGGAGGGTTGGTGTGTTGGTAAAGCACATTGGTGTGTTGGCAAATCGCGGGGCAGAGCGTGGCCGCCCTCCTTTTTGGCCGTGCAGAGGGCAGGAGGAGCTGTGCTCGCCCCTCGGCTGCTCGTTTTCGGTGAGCGTGTTACTGCGGGGGGCAGTGGTGAATCCTGGATTTGGGTCTGAGCCCATCTCCTTCCACCAGTGGAGCTCCAAACGGTTCGCACGGGAGCGCTGGTTTCAGGGCAGCGGCCATCCCAAACAGCTCGCGAGGTGCCAAAAAACTGACTTTGCACAAAGTCTTTGACACAGCAGCATCCTTCCAAGGCTGGAAAACTTGCTTGCACGTTAGGAAAAAGTAACTCTGGGCATCCCGTTACCTCCTACGGATACCTGCCGCTTCTGGTGGGGGCTTCAAGTCCTCGAAGCTTGTTCAGGTTCTGCTCAGCACAATCCTACGTTAGCTTCTCGCTGCAGGGACATTTTCTGTCTTTAATTGAAATATCCAAAAGCCTGTAGTCCCGGCTCCTCAGACTGCTCCGCCTGCCTGGTGGCTCTTTGGAATGAGTCTTTGACCAGAATGAACGCGAATAAAACCACGAACAAACCCAAGCTCCCTTTCCTTGGCATGGCAGACCCTGGGAGATCAACAGCTCCCAGCCCAGGGGAGCAGCTGATGCCAACCAGAGGCTTTTTGGAGGGCTCTGCTGGGTTTCTGCTGCCAGTGGCTGGATGCTCTTGCTGCCCTCAATGATCACTCAGCGATTGCTGGGTCTGCCAGTGCCCAAAATTCACTGGCACAAGCCGTTAGAGATAGGGCTGCTGTTTAAAGGCTCAGGCTCGGGATTTAGTAGATTTAGTAGAAACGTCTCGGTGAAGGAGTGCGGCCGCCTTTCCCCAACAAACCCCTCGTAGGGAGGGAGGTTAGCGCGATCCTTAACGTAGGGCAACGAATATCAAATGTCCCCAACGGTAAGAAGGAGGAGAAAAAAAAAGGAGCACGTCTTGAAATCTGATCTTGCTTATCGGTTCAAGCAACGTCACTCAACGTTTCAGCATGTGACGCTGGCACGGGGCTGGGAACATCTCCCACTGCTTTCTGTGCCCAGCTCTGGTTGCCTCGAAATGCCAGCGGGCTGAAACCTAAAGCCAGGTCCCCGGAGAGGGTCTCAAACCCCAACGGTGAATTCTGCTCCCCACCCCGGCGCTTTGTGCCTGGTGGTTGCACTGGGGTCATCCCCCTGCAAAATGATGGGGCAGGGGGAGAAAAGCCCCCCCTGTCAGGCACAGGGACGGGGGTTCGATGGGGGAAATCCGGCTGAGAATCGTCTGGCCACAAAGGTAAAAGGAGGGAACTGGAGCTTGACTTTGGCACAGGTCGTTTTAAACCCGTGTGAGATTGGAAAACACAGAGCAGGAGTTCAAAGCCGCTTCCAAACAGCACTCCTGGGTTTGCTCGCTCTGAATTTCCTTACGAGTTGTGTCTTTGGGAGCAAATGTGAAGGAAATGAGTAAATCAAGCGAGAAAAAACCCCTCTGGTTAGGACTGTGCCGGGCTTGGCGAGCTGTTGTGCAAGCGAGGCGTGCAGGCGGATCCCTTGGAGATATTGATCAGTGCTAAGGTGAGCTTTTGTATTCCAATCCCCTCCTGAGAGGGCCGAAACACCTGGCCCAGGCTGTGGGGCAAGAGAAATTCCTGGAAAACAGCAGCCTGGTGCAGCCCTCTGGTGCTGGGCACTTTTTAAGCAGCACTTCCGAAGAGCACAGGACCTGGCAATCCCCAAATTTTGGGCGTCAAGCAAGCGGGGCAGGAGGCTGGCTGGGCGGGGATCTTTTTCCAGAGCTTTGGCAGGAAAAAAAAACAAAAAGTGTGGCCACTGGAAGCGAGGTTGGGTGACACGGGAGGGCTGCAGGGACGCTCTTTGATTTTGTAGGGAGAAAATTGGGGCGACCAAAGCTCAATTAGGGTTGCAGTTGGGCAGTACTGTGCAGGACAATAAACAGTTCTGTTTTTTTTTTCTTTTAATCCTTTTGATGTTACCGTTGGCCCCTTACTTGGTGAGGTTGGTCAAATGGGAACGTGGGCAGAGCAGAGACGTTCGATGTCTTTGTGACACCGCTGATGGGTCCTGGGACACCCGGTGCCCTGGGACACCCGGTGCCCTGACCACGACTACATAAATGGTAAAATCTCTGCCACCCCAAACTGGTGTGGGATTTGCTGCTCCAGCTGGATGCAGATCGGGACCTGCTGGGACCCCAGGGTATTCGGAGAGCTGGCTGCTGTCACGGCACCGAGCCTGCCGGCGGCGGGGAAGAATTTTGGGCAATGCACTCAGACGTGGGGGTTGAAGTCTCTTAGCTAGGCGCGTGGAGGTGGCTCGCTGCGAGTTGAACCCCTCCTTGTTTTGCTTTGAGTCTGAAGCAGCTCCTTCAGCCCGAGCTGCAAGCGTCTGTCGCAACCGATTGAGGAACGGAACGGCGCCCGGCGCCTTGCAATATTTATTCAACTCTTGCTCCGGCCGCAGAAAGCAGCTGAGCAAACAGTTTTGGGGTTGTGGTTGGAGGTGGGGGTGCGGGGTGTGCAGCAGGAGGATTTGGGGCTGGTCGGGAGCCCACCTGTCCCCGTGTCTCTGAATCCCTCGTGAGATGCTCGAGCGCGGGGAGCTCCAGCGAACTCCTGGCGGGTCCTGGCGGCCACGTGGAAACCTCAACGGCTGTTCTTGAAGCCTTAACACTCCCTGCTTGTGTTTTACGCTAATTCCATAATTATTAGATGGTTTTAAGGACTATTAACGAGACGTGGGCTGGCAGCAAGCTATGGTGGCAGGCAGGGAGGGAGGGATCCACAGCATTGATCCCTGCGTTGGGGGCGAGTTTCACGGCGCAGGATGGCGCAGCCGGCTCTGCGCTGGCACGCTCCCGGCACACAGCACGAGAAGCCCGCCTGGCAGCAGCTCGGTGCCTTTGCAGACAGCAGCAGCCCCCCAAATCCGCGGCGAGCTGCCGGGGATGGGGGACGCGTGGTGCCGCCGGGACGCGCCGCCCGCTCGCGGCTCCGCACCTGCAGCACGAGGCGCCGCCTGCTTCCTTCCTGAGCGCTGCCAAGCGAGCAGCACGAGCTGCCAAAAGCTCTCTGCCTGCCTTGCAAGATGCGTCTCGAGCTGGTGGTGTTCGAAAGCGGCTCTGCGGTAGGCTCTTGGCTGAACCCCCCCCCCCCCCCGTTGCGCCAAAATCCCCTGTTTTGGGGAGCGTTGTCTTGAGCCGTTTCCCGGTTTGGCTGCGGTTTGTGGTTTCTGACTGGGGGTGCGAAGGGAAGCGAAGGTGGAGGGCTCTGCTCTGCTCGGCTCGGCTCTGCTCGGCTTTCTGCAGCCCGGGGAGCCCTTCAATGAGCACGGCTGCATTCGTGCACCCAAATCACCGTGCGTCAGCAGCCCCTGGGGTGGTTTTGGAGCTCTTGGGGCACCAAAGAGCACCCGGAGCTGCTTGGGGGCGGGATGCCCAGCCGAACCGAAGAGCAGTTTGGGGAAAGGGTTTGGCTGTGGGTTTGGGTGCTCCCCTCCTGGCCAGCAGGGTGTGAGAGGTGGGAGGCTGCCGCCGGTCTCGCACACGTGGCTGCTTCTCTAAAAAGCAAAACCAGCCTTTAAGTAAAACCAAGAGGCAAAGGGAGGAAATGGGTGTTGGGCTCTGTGAACCTGAACTTGACCCCGAGGGTCAGAATTGGGTCCTGGTGTCGGGGTAGGAGCACAAACAGGACCCCGGGGGTCACCCTCGTTCCCTCCTGCCACCGTACCCGTTTAATGCCCCGTTACGCCAAGGTTGCCCACCTGGCAGACAGAGGCGCTCGGTGTGGGTTTTTTGGGCTTTTAGCAAAGCTTTTGAGACTCTCTCAGTCCCCTCCTGGAGAAGATGTCCAGCTCAATGCGGACGCGATGCGATGGGCGAGGAGCTCCAAGGGTTGTGCTCAATGGGGCGATGCAACCGGCTGGCGGTGCTCCCCAGGGCTTGATTTTGGGGCCTTTTTTTTTAATTTAAAAAATAAAAAAGCTGAGGACACTTAGTGGTTGAGTTGGGAGACGAGGGGGAGGTGCTGGTCTTCCTCGTTCTCCAGGCGCTGGCTCCAACCCTGGTTTGGGGGCTCCTTCCAGGGGACAACCGAGGAAAAAGGGAGAGGGGCTGAGCATCGGGGGCTGTAAAATTCCTTTTAGGGGTGTCAGTGGGGTCTGCAGCGGGGTCTGCTCAGAGCCTCGGGTAGGCACGGCCCTCCCCAGCCTCTTGGATTCCCCCCTCCAGCTTTTGCAGGTGGATGGAGGCCAAAAAAAACCTGGAGCTCTGAGCCTGACCCCAGGCGCACGCGAGGCCACCTCCAAAGCCACCTCTGTCCCTTCGGGGTTTGGAGGGGACGGAGGTGACGCGACCCCCGCCCCGAGCTCTCCCCCTGTGCCGGCCTTTCTGCGCTGTGTCCCCTCGTGCTTGTTCCGTGCCCACCCGCTGCCTGCCCTCCTTTCTGCTGCCTTTTGATACCTTTTTTAAGTTTTAGGTCACCGAAAAGTTCCCGCTGGCCTCCTGCTTCGCCTCCCTCCTTCCCCTGTGTCGGGAATTGCCCTCGGTGCCGTCTTTTCTCCCGGGCTCTGCAGATTTGTGGCGGCTCTGCAGGAACGAGTCCCCTCAGCACCCAAAATCTGCCCAAACGACCCCCCCGGTGTCATCACAACCCAAAGCCCAGAGCCTCTGGGGGGCTCTCAGCTCATTTCGGCGGGCTTTGAAACTTCCTAAAACCTCAGGAGCTGCCCCGCTTTGGTTTTTATTTAATTATTTTTGACCCTGACAGAAACTGGTGGTATTTAATCTGATTTTTAAGCTTTTTAAGCGCTTGGTGAAGTCCTCTGGTGCCAACACGAGGGGGAATTGAACCTCTGAAAGCTTCCCCGTGCCAAAAACCCGAGCGTGCGGCCCGGGGTTTGTTTCAGCTGTGGCTCTCGCGGGAGCTTCCCATTTTGGGTTGGTTTCTCTTGGTTTTGTTGGCGGTGTAATTTCAGGCAAAATCTGCGGGTTTTGGGTCCAGCTGCAAGGTAAGGGCTGCCCACGCTGCCCTGCCGGCTCCCGAATTCGTGGTGCTCTGGGCCCCTCTGGCTGTCGTTGGGCTGCGTAGCTCCGCCGCTGCCAAAAATTGGCTTTTGGAGCTTTTTTTTTTTTCCCCACAGGGGAAAGCTGATTTTTAATTTTTATTTTGAATCTTTAATTCTTATTTTCTATAGGCCTGGGCTCCCTTCTCCCACCCCCTGCTGCGTTTTGGGATGGTTTTTGCCTAAAGCCCGAGGTTCTCAGCGGGCAGGGGTAGCACTTGGTGGTGTGGTGGCGGATTGAAATTTTAAGTTTTTATTTTTATTTAAATTTTTTGGTTTTCAGGGAGATTTTGCTGCTGTTCCTTAAGTTTTTGACCTGTGGTTACGCGTTATTTGTGTGGATGGGGGGCGGCAGTGCCTTAGGGCACGGCTGCTGGCCCTGGAGCCCTTTTACCAGGGGGGGCAAAATTACCTTTTTTTAATTTAATTATTATTATTATTATTATTTTTTACCAGGGGGACAAAATGACCCCTTTTACTGGGGGCAAATTACCAAGGGGGGGCTGTGGGGCAGGAACGGCCGCGGTGTGAGGGGGGCACGGGGCTGGGCCTCGGCCTGTGCGTGGGGGCAGTGAGGCCCCCGGGGGGAGAGCAGGGTTGTGGGGGGGGGTCCCCACTTTGTGGGGGGGGTCATCGCTGTAGGGGTCCCCCCCTCTTCGTGTGGGGGGATTCCTGCCGTGGGGGGGTCCTCCCTTTGTGGGTGTGTGTGGGGGGGTCCCTGCTGTGTGGGGAGGGTCCCCCCTCATGTGGGGGTCCCCCCTTCATGTGAGGGGGTCTGTGCTTGGGGGGGGTCCCTGCTTTGTGGGTGTGCTTTTGGGGGGCCCCCCCTTTTTGTGGGGGGGTCCCCTTTGTGCGCAGGGAAGTCCCCTTCTTTTTTATGGGGCTCCCCGTGTTTTTTTTTTGGGGGGGTCCCCTCTGTTTTTTTTTAGGGTGCTCCCCCTGTTTTATAGGGCTCCCCCTCTTTTTTATGGGGGTGCTCCCCCTATTTTTTATGGGGTTCCCCCTGTTTTTGGGGCACTCCCCCTGTTTTTTTGGGGGGGCTCCCCTTGTTTTTGGGGCGCTCCCCCTCTTTTTTATGCCCCCCCCCGTTTTTATGGGTCTCCCCCTTTGTTTTTTGGGGCCGCTCCCCCTGTTTTTATGTCAGTCCCCCCTCATTTTTACGCCCCCCCCCCCCCCCTTATTTTCCGGGCCCCGCTCGATGTCTCGGCGCTCCCCGCGGCGGGCGCGGCCTTGAGGCCGGCCCGGGCGGCGCTCGGCGCTCGGCTGCGGGGCCTGGCGGCCGCCCCGCATGTGCCGAAGCCAAGATGGCGGCCTCCACCTCCTCGCCGCCCAAAGTGACAAAAGCGGCGGCGGCGCCGCGGCCCCGGGAGCGGGAGCGGGGCGGGGAGGGCGACGCCGGGCCCGAGGCGCCCCCCGAGCCCGGTGAGCGCCCCCCGGCCCCTTCCCGCGCCCCCTCCTCCCGGCGGCGCCGAGCCCGGGCCCGCCCGCGGCCCCCCCCCCGCCCCCTCCCGTCCCCTCCCCGCCGCCGCCGCCGCCCCGGGCCCGGCCCCGCCGCCGCTTTGGGCCCCCCCGCGGGGCCCGGGCCCGGTCGGGGAGCCCCGGAGCCGGCCCCCCCCGCCCGGCCGCGGCTCTCCTTTGTCCTCAGCCGCCGCTTTGTGCCGCACCGGGCCCCCGGAGACCCCCCCGGGCTCGGCCTTCGCGGCCGGCACCGGCTCCCGGGGGCTCCCGGGGGCTCCCGGGGCCGGGCCCAGGCGGCTCCGTGCCCGTTCTCCCCCCCCCGATGGGGGCGGGACAGCCTCGGCCGTGCCCCGGCGCCGTCCCCGCTGTAGGAAGCATCGCCCCGTGCCCCCCGCCGCAGCCCCGAACCCCCCCGGAGCCCTCCCGGGGCTGCCGGCGGCTCCGTCCCCCCCCCGGGGGAGCTGTCACCGGCCCCACGAGCTCCCGAGGGCCGCTGGTGGCTCTCAGCCCCCCCCGGTGGGGCGTTGGGACCCTTTTCTCCTTTTATTCCCCCCCCCCCCGGTGTCCCCCCAGCGTTAACGGCTCCCCGCCCTGACGGTCTCCTTCTCTCTTGGCAGTCCTGGCCCCGGAGGAGGAGGAGTTGGTGGCCATGGAGGTGGGCTCCCCCCCGCCGCCCCCGCTGCCGAAGAAAAGCGCTCCCCCCGGGCAGCTGGAGCAGCCCCCGAGCAGGATAGGGACCAAACTGTCTCCTGAGCCGCCCGGGAGCAAGCCAGAGCCTCAGGACTCCAAATGTGAGTTATCTCCCCCCCCCTGCGCCCGGCTGCTCGCTGTCTCTGTCCTCTGGGGGGGGGGAATCGGCCTCGCTGGGGGCTTCACGGCAAGGAGGCGGCGCTGGAGGATCCAGCCTCCGGCTGCGGGGTCTTAGAGGTGGGCTGGGGGCTGCTTCAGGGCTCGTGGCCCCGTGTCCCCCACAAGCTGTGACCTTCCTGAGGTTGTTTCGGCTCGGTGAAGGGGGCTGAGGTGCTGAGCGTCTCGCCCCAGGGCACGGCCCGGCCCCGCAGCGTCTGTGGCGCCCCGAATTTGGGGACGTTGCTCACCAAACCAGAGGCGTGGTGCCCCAAACTCCGGGAGGTGCTGTTGGAGGCTGTCAGAAATCAGGAGGGAGGCGCAGCTCCCCACCCAGGGGGGGGTTTTGGGGCCTCTTTGCTGAATTCCCTCTGGAGGAGGTGGCCACGTTGTGCTCCTGTGCTGTTATTGAAGCCTCCAGCAGCTCCCCAGGACCTGCTCACGTCCCCGTCATCCTCAGCCCACCTCGGTCGGTCCCTGTGGCCTTTTCGGTGCTTCTGGTGCCCCAAACAGCGCTGCGCAGTGATGGGGTGCACTCGAGGTCCCCTCCCTGCCAGCTTTTGGAGTCTGGCAGGGGCAGGGCTTTCAAAATCACGTCCCAAAGCTTCCCCACCAGCCTTGAGCAGGGAGAGTTTTGCGAGCAGCGCGTTTTGTCCCCCCGCTGCTCTCTTCTCCCCTCCCTGCTCCATTCCTGGCACCCCAGGGGGGAGCAGAGAGCCTGGAGGTGGGAGATGAGGGCTCGGACTGCACCCACCGACCGTGTCGAGCCCTGACTCCCTCTCTTTTCCCTTTTTTTCCCCTCTCCCCGCAGCCCAGAACCTGACGACGTGCGAGGTGTGCGGCGCCTGCTTCGAGACCCGCAAGGGCCTCTCCAGCCACGCTCGCTCGCACCTGCGGCAGCTCGGCGTGGCCGAGTCGGAGAGCAGCGGGGCCCCCATCGACCTGCTCTACGAACTGATGAAGCAGAAGGGCAAACCCGACGGCAGCCCCATCCCTCCCGGCCTCCTCAAGAAATCCGGCTCCCCCAAGGAGGGGGCGGGGGGCTCCCCCCGGCCCGCGCTCCTGGCGCTCGGCAAGGGCGGCGGTGGCGAGCGCCCGCCCGACGGCCCCGTCAACAAAGCCATCAAATCTCCCCCCGGCTTCTCCAAAAGCCTCTCGCAGCCGGGCTCCCCAATCCTCAAGAAGGTGCCGTCGGCGCTCTCGGGGTCCCCCTCCCCGAAAAACCCCGAGGACAAGAGCTCCAAGCTCGCGCTCAGCCCCCTGCAGAGCTCCCCGAAGGCGCAGTGGCCGCAGGCGGATGAGGAAGGACCCCTCAATTTGAGTGAGTCTCTTTTTTTCTGTCGTTCCTCTTTATTTTTTATTTTTTTTTACCGTCAGGGTTTCCCGTTAGCTCTCAGGTGGTAGAGATGGAGCGAGGGAAGCCCCTGGCTCCTCCTGGCACGCTGAGCATCCCCCTGCGTGGTGCTGGGGCGGGAGAGCTCGGAGGGAGGCAGCAGGAGGTGGTGCTGCTCTGTCACGACCCCGTTTCCTGGGCTTCTCTTCATTCCCTGTCGTGATTTCAGCAAACTGCTCCCCCTCGCTGCCTCTCTGCCCTGAGCTCTCTGTGGCTCTGTCCACAGCCGGGCACGGCGCGTGCTGCCCGCTCCTGAAGCCGGATGGTTTTTTTAACTCAGTGTTTGGTCCCGTCTCAGCTTTTCTCTGCTGTTTCCCTGCTTCGTGCCTCCTGGTGTTTCCCAGCTGTAACTCCATCCCTAGCCAGGTCTTTGGGATCCCTCATGTGTCACCGGTCTCGTAGGACAGCTCCCGGCACAAATTGCTCCGGGGTTGGAGCCGTTCCCTGCAGCAAAGCCCCTGGAGCAGGGGGTGTCTGCCCGCGGTGTTCAGTCCCTGCTGTGCTGAGAGCTCCGAGCGCGGCTCTGACACCTCCCGTCCCTCAGCACCGAGGGGCTGGGGGTTTGCAGACCCTGCAGGGTTCCTCCTGCCTCTTGCTGGGGCTGGGAAGCTGCCGCGTTGGGGCTGGCCTCGTGCTTCTCCCAACCCTCTGGGACTCTGCAGCACCTCCCTTCTCCCTAAATTGGGGAGGGGAAAAAAGCTGGCCCCAAAAAACCTGCAGCTCATTGCTGCCCCTTTTTGCTGCTCCATCCCCTCCTGGCCTCGCTCCAGCAGCACCCAAATCCCCAAACCAGCCCGCTGCTGCCTCAGTTGGGGTGGCTGAAATCACGCCCTCGTCTCCTCGAGCTGCTGTGGGGGCTGCAGGTCCCCCCCCTGGGCCTGGAGGTCTCGCCACGTGTCCCCCACCAGGACACCGCGTGGTTCAGGTGGCGGCTTCCTCGCAGCAGCCAAACCTTCCTCTCCCTCCTCTTCATCACCAGCAGCGTGCTGGGATCTGGGGCTTTGTGGAGGCAGATTTTGGGCAGAGCCTGGGTCGGATCCTGTTGGTGAGGGACCCTCTTTGCCCTCCGCTCACGGTTTCTCCCCTTTCCTCTCCCCGCAGCCTCCGGGTCGGAGCCAGTGCGGGACATCCGCTGCGAGTTCTGCGGCGAGTACTTCGAGAACCGCAAGGGGCTGTCGAGCCACGCGCGCTCCCACCTGCGGCAGATGGGGGTGACGGAGTGGTACGTCAACGGCTCGCCCATCGACACCCTGCGGGAGATCCTCAAACGCCGAGCTCAGCCGCGGGGCGCTGCCCCCAACCCCGCCGGCCCCGGGCAGAAAGCCATGGCCAAGAGCCTCCTGGGCGCCATGGGACCCCTGGAGCCTCGGGGGCCCGGAGAGCTTCACATCCCCGGCCTCGCCAAGAAGGTCCAGCAAGCAGGCAGTCCCCTGGGGCAGTCTCCTACCTCGTCCCCACCTCCCACTGCCCGGAAGATGTTTCCAGGCCTCTCTCCTCCCTCCTTGCAGAAGAAGCTCAAACAAGACCAGCTGAGGGTGGAAATCAAACGCGAGATGATGTCAGGAGGCCTCCACGGAGACCCCCACCCCTCCGACCGAGCCTGGTCCCCGCGGGAGGAGATGTCTCCCCTCAACCTCTGTAAGTGCCCGGCTCTTGCATTCCCCTCATTTGGGGGGGCTGGGTGGGACCGTGTTCCCTCGGTGCTGGGGCTGTGGGGTCTGAAATGCGAGGCTGAAGGAGCTGGGGTTGTTCAGGACAAGCAGAAGGCTCCGGGGAGACCTCGTAGTGGTCGTCCCGTACCTAAAGGGGGCTCCGGGAATGCTGGGGGGGGGGACTCTGACAGGGAGGTGTAGCCATAGGGACGAAGGGTGAGGGCTTTAAGCTAAAAGAGGGTGGATTTGGGTTAGGTAAAGGGAAGAAATTCATCACCGTGAGGGTGGTGAGGCGCTGGGGCAGGTTGTCCAGGGAAGTTGGGGTTCCCCATCCCTGGAGGTGCCCGGGACCAGGCTGGATGGGGTTTGGGTGGGCGGGGATGGGTCCCTGCCCCATGGCAGGGGGCTAGAACTGGGCTGGGCTTTAGGGTCTGCTCCAACCCAAACCATTTCATGGTCCTGTGATCCCGCCTTGCTCCAGGACGGGCTCTGCGTTCTCCTCAGCCATCCCCGGGTGCTTCAGGGTCCTGCTGCAGGGTCTGCTCCCGGCTTCCCAGCTTCTTCTGTGGGGCACGAGGGGAGGATTTGGAGGGGTGGGCGCCACCCTGCTCCCCCTGACGTCCCCCCCTCTCTCCCCGCAGCCTCCCGAGCTGACCCGGTGCGGGACATCCGCTGCGAGTTCTGCGGCGAGTACTTCGAGAACCGCAAGGGGCTGTCGAGCCACGCGCGCTCCCACCTGCGGCAGATGGGGGTGACCGAGTGGTCGGTCAACGGCTCACCCATCGACACCCTGCGGGAGATCCTCAAGAAGAAATCCAAGCCCTGCGTCATCAAGAAGGAGCCTCACACCTCCAGCATCGAGCCCCCCAAAGCTCTCGGGGAGGAGGGGACGGACCCCAAAGCCCCCGGCAAAATGCTGCAGGGCATGGCCCTGCCTCCGCTGGGCGGCCGGACGGGGAAGCCCAGCCCTGGCGCTTCCAGCCTGGGCCGGGAGCTGTCCCTGGCGTCGCTCGCTGCCAAACCCCAGGGCGGTTTCCTGACGCCGCTGTCCGCCAAACGGCCGCTGCAGGACGAGCGGCTGGGGCCCCACGCCGAGGTGAAGCACAAGGCCTACATCCAGACCGAGCTGCCCTTCAAAACCAAGCCCGTGCACGACAAACCCGCGCACACCTGTAAGTCAGGACGCACGGGGAGGTGCGTGGCAGGGCCCGCGGCGGGGGGCTGGGGGGGTCCCCGGGGGCTGCGGGGGGAGCGGGGCTTTGTCACGCAGCCCTGTGGCATCGTGCTGGGCTGGCAGCAGCGAGCTCCTTGCTCCGGGTGGCTCCAGCGGGGTCCCAGAGCGCATCAGGGAGAGGCGAGTGGGGATTTGGGGCCCGGTTGGCATCCCCGGTCCCCGTTAGCCTGCCTCGTTGGAGCCTCCCCTGGCTCTGGGGTCTCCACCAGCCCCTCAGCAGGAGCCTCCTGGAGCTCATCAGCGACAGAAACCAGAATGGGGGGGGGATTTCCCTTCAGCGGCTGCAAACGGGTGGTGGCGGGGACACGGCCAGGCCGGGGATCTGTCCCCAAGCCCCCCCAGCTCACCCCCTGCCCCACGCCCCCCCCCCCCAGCCAGCGAAGCCTGCTGCGAGCTCTGCGGCCTCTACTTCGAGAACCGCAAGGCCCTGGCCAGCCACGCGCGGGCTCACCTCCGGCAGTTCGGCGTCACCGAGTGGTGCGTCAACGGCTCGCCCATCGAGACCCTGAGCGAGTGGATCCGGCACCGGCCCCAAAAAGCCGGCGCCTACCGCAGCTACATCCAAGGCGGCCGACCCTTCACCAAGAAATTCCGCAACTCCTCGCACGCCCGGGACCACGACGGCGCCCGGAGGATGCCCCTGAGCCTGCAGCCCGGCGGCGTGGCCCTGCTCAGCAAAGGGTTGGCCGCGGACCTGGCGCACGGCGAGCCCGGGAAGATCCTGGACGGGGGAAGCGGCGGCGAGCGCCCCATGGTCACCTCTCCCCTCTCCCTGGTGAAGATGGAGGAGCATCAGCGCCCCAATATCCACAGTGAGTCGGGAGCCAAGCAGCAGAGGGGGGGCTCCAGCGCCGGGGGGAGCTGGCGGAGCACTGAGAAGCCCCTGCCCCGTCCCCTCTGCCCACCCTTGGGGGGAGCTCTCTACCCGAGATCCTCCCCCCACACTTCAGAGGCCGCCCTGCACCGTGCCCCCTCCGCCGTGACGCGTTTTTTGTCCCTCATTCTCCCCCCCTGCAGAGTTCGAGCGGAGGCAAGCGAGGCCCCTGGATAACCCCCTGCACCGGGAGGAGGAAGGGGCCGACTTCCAGCAGAAGATGGAGGAGACGCGCCAGCCGCCGCCGAGGATGAGGCCGGTGCCTTCCCTGGTCCCCCGCCCGCCGCAGACCTCCCTGGTGAAGTTTGTGGGTAACATCTACACCCTCAAGTGCAGGTAGGTCAGCTCCGGGAGGGATTTGGGGGGGGGTTTCCTGCCAGGGAGGGCAGCGCGCTGAGTCCTCGTGGTTGCCCTTCCTTACCCCACGCCGACCCCGCTCTCCAGGGGTCTCCGCTGGCGGCTGCCCCCGGGGGGGCCGATGGAGAAACCTCGGCCAAAGCCCGAGCTGACGCCGCTGTCCCCACAGGTTCTGCGAGGTGGAGTTCCAGGGGCCCCTCTCCATCCAGGAGGAGTGGGTGCGGCACCTCCAGCGACACATCCTGGAAATGAATTTCTCCAAAGCAGACCCCTTGCGGGGCGAAGCCCCGGCCCCCGAACCCCCCGCCGTGGCCGAGGCTCAGTAACGGAGCCGGCCCAGGCTCGGCGATGGAGCTGCCCCCCGGGGGGCGCCCTCCGCCCCTCCCGTGCCTGCACGTCCCCCCCCCACGGAGCAAACCTCAGCCCCCCAAACCCAGCACACGGTTTTCCAGCCGGGCTTCGGGGGGGCCCCGGCCACAAGCACTACATGGAACAAGACGCCCCTCCGCCGGCAGCGGGGTTTGGACTCTGCCCCGGGGTCCCACCGCTGGGGGGGGGGGTGGGGGGGCCACTCGAGGCCGGTTCCCTGGCTCGGGATGGGGCAGGGGGACCCCCGGTCCCGGCCTCGGGGCCGCTTTAGCCCAAAGACGGGGGAGCTGCGGCCGCTTCTGCCGGCTCGGGGCCGGGGGGGGGGAGCGAGACGCCGCGCCGGCTGGGAGGGGAGCAGCTCGGCCCGGCGAGCGCTGTGGGATTTGTATATGGCCCTCGAGTTCCTGTATATTCCATGTGCGTAGACGACGAGTTTAGCTCACCTAGGTGTCGGCGTCCGTTGTTGCGGGGTTGCATGTTGCCCAGCTCCCCTTCCCCCCGGGGGCCAAACGCTGCCCCCCTTCCGCCACGGCAAACGGCAAAGTCACGGATTCACCGCTCCCGCCTCCTTCGGCCCCTCGCCATCCGGTGTCCCCCCCCCACACCCACCCACCCCCGTTTCACGCGGGACCGCGGGCTCCCGGCACCGGTGACGCTGGGCGGCGGCAGTCGGAGGGGCAGCGGCGGGCACCAGCCCCCCGTGGGGGCCGGGGAGCGGCGGTGGCCACGGGGTCGGGGCCATTTCTCTGACCCCGCTGCCGTCTCCCCTCCGCCCCAGCCCCCTTCACTGTTGCTTTTTTTTCTCCCCCCCCTTCGTCTAGCTGCATAGACCTTCGACTTTTTTAACTCTAGTTTTGTGTAGAGGAAAAAAAAAAAAAAAATAAGGAGCATTCATTTTTATTTCCAAGTCCCGAGCCCAGCACGGCTCAGAGGGAAATTGAACCTTTTAACTTTTTTCATCGGGCATATTCTGGTTATTAATGTACCCGGGAATATGTACATTAGATTAAACTCTTCTGGAAACGACCCCCGGGAGGCTGGAGTGTGGTGCGTGGGGGGCGGCCCCTGGCTCCAGCCCTTGTGGGGTCCCCGCAGAGACTTTTTTTGGGGGGAAACGAGGCGTTTTAGGGCCACGGGGATGGTCGAACCCGCTCCTGGAAGGGGGGCAGCGATGGAAACGGGGCCCTGCAGGGGTTGGGTGGCCGTGGGGTGTCACCGCAGTGGTGGGGACAGCAGGACTGGGCTGTGTCCCGGGAAAAGGACACCTGAGGGCCAGGTGGGGCCGTGCCCGTTAACCGGGGGGGCTGGGACAGCGTTAAGGGCTCACGGTGTGGCCGTGACCACGGTCGCGGGGACCCCGGGTGGGGTTGGGACACGGCCCAGGGCTGTGGGGACAGCGGGATCCGGGGGTGTGGGGACACCGGAGCTGGAACGTGTCGCGGTGGGGCGGGGACACCGCGCTTGGGACGCGTTCCGGGGCCACGGGGACACCGAGAGAGGGACCCCGGGGCGTGGGGGCCCTGTCCCGGTGTCTGGGGGCGGTGGGGGGGGGACACGTCCACGGGTGACGCCAGCTCGGGGCCACCCACGGGAGCCACGTGGGGGCTGCGCTGGGTTCCCGCGGTCTGAGGGCACCACGCGGCTTGGGCGCGCGCGCGCGCCCTCGGGGGCGGGGCCCGCCGGCGGCCGCAGCCAATGGCGGCACGGGAGGGGCGGGGCCAAGCGCCGAACCGGAGCCGTTGTGGCGGCGCTGGAGGCTCGGGGCGGGGCCGCCGCGCCATTGGTCCAGGCAAGGCTCGGCCCGCCCCTCAGCTGGCCAATCAGAGCCCGGAGTAAAAGCGGTAACGCCTTCCCGCCAGGTGACGGCGGCGCCGGCCAATCAGCGCTCTCCTTCCCCGGGGCCATTGAGAAACCGCCGGAGGCGCGGCGATTGACACTCGGCCCCGCCAATCGCCGCGGGGGCCGCCCTGTGGAACCGCCGGGGGGCGGTGAGCGACGTCCGGGAGCAGCCAATAGGAGCCGCGAGCCGCGGGGAGGCCGGGCCAATGAGGGCGGCGAGGAGGCGGGCGGTGGAGCCCCGTCGGCCAATAGGACGCGGGGGGGCGGGGCGCGGCCGCCGTTACCGTCTGGCGCAGGAGGCGGCGGCGGGGCCGCCATCATGAGCTACTCAGGTGAGGGCGGCGGCGCAAGATGGCGGCGGGGCGGCCCCGCGGGGACCGGCACCGGGCGGCGGCTCCCGGGGGGGGGCCCCTGAGGTCGGCGGCGGGGCCTTCCCGAGCCCCCCCCGGGGCCCGAGGGCCGGAGGGGAGCGGCCCCCGGAGCCCGCCGGGAACCGGCGAAAGTGACGGAGAACGGGGCGGTTGTGCCCGGGTCCAGGAGGGGGTTGCCCAAATTGAGGAGGTTTTCGCCCAAATTCCCCAGGTTTTCCCCCGATTTCGCTCAAATTGCTGGTGTTCCCCCCGGTTTTGCCCGAATTCATCAGGTTTTTGCCCAAATTCCCCAGTTTTCCCCCCGCTTTTGCCCGAATTCAGGAGGTTTTTGCCCGAATTCAGGAGGTTTTCCCCCGATTTCGCTCAAATTCCTGACGTTCCCCCCGTTTTTTCCCAAATTCTCCAAGTTTCCCTCCGCTTTTTCCCAAATTCACGAGGTTTTTGCCCAAATTCATGAGGTTTCCCCCCATTTTTGCCCAAATTCACGAGTTTTTTACCCCAATTCTCCAGATTGCCACTCGCAGTTGCCCAAATTCACGAGGTTTTTGCCCAAATTCCCCAGGTTTCCCCCTACTGTTGCCCAAATTCCTGAGGTCCCCCCTTTTTTTCATTCCCCAAATCAGGAATTTTTTCCCCAATTACAGGAGCCTCTCCCTGCTTTTTGCCTGAATTCAGGAGGTATTTGCCCAAACTCCCTGGTTTTTGCCCCAATTCCCCAGCTTTCCGCCCTGCTCCTCCCTCGGCTCCTGCTCTTTTCAGGCCTTTTCCCCTGTAATAACGAATTTTCCCCTAAATAACGAGTTTTTATTTGGGGAGGACCCCCCCGCCCCCAATTACCCGCCGTGCAGCGGCGCCTTCCCCAGAGCTGACGGCTCGGGTTCGGTGAGCGGAAGCCGCCGGCCGCTAATGAGACTAATTAGCTTGGTAATTATCACTGCCTAACGGTTTCCAGCAGGTGCCGGGGTGGCTCAGGGCTCCCCGGGGCTCTCCCGCTCCCAAATTTTGCCCTTTTCAGCTGCTTTCCCCCGAGGGCGAAGCGCGAGAGGGCGCGGAGAAGGGATTTCTCCCTGAAAGGGCAGGTGAATGTCAGGCCCGGGAGGCTCGGGGTTGGTTTGGTGGGATTCAAACTTCCCCGAGTCCCGGGGCCGCTTTTTAGGCTCCGCGTGGGGTCCCCGGGGGACGCCAGCCCCGCTGCTTCGCCCCCAAAACCCTCCCGTTGGGGCTGACCCCGCGACCGTGGGGGTCCCGGCCCCTTCCGAAGCCACTGCAGGAAGCTGGGGGGGCTCAAAGTGTTCAGGAGCCTGTCTCAAACTTCAGGTTTTACAAAATCTGCACAGATTTTGTTTTCTGGGGCTGTGTCCTGCTTGTCATTGCCTGGTTGATGTTTTGAGCCGGCCCGTTTTGGGCTTGGCTTTTCAGGGCGCCGCTTTTTTTCGCTGTGAATTAACAAGAATCTCTTCGGCTGCAATTAAACCACACTAAAGAAGCCTCCAACAGCTTTTTTTCGTCTTTTCTAGGTTATGGAGAGTGGAACTCTGGGACAAACAGAGGTAACTGCGGTGAAAACTTGGGTAGTTTTCTGGTTTCTTGGCTTCAAACCCGTTCACTGCTCCTGTGAGAGATGTGCTGAGGTCGGTGATGAACGAGTCCTGCTGTAGCATCGAGCCCGTGCAGCCTCGTGCCTTTCTATTTTTTTTTTTAACTGCTTTCTTTGATTTTAAAGTTCTTGTTGAACTCAGCAGAACAAACAGAAAAACTTCTCTGCTGCTGCTCCTGATGCTGCGTGTGCAGGGAAACCTGTTCTGGTCGAGATAGGAGGCTCTTTTTGCCCCCCTAACAAAGCCTTTTGGCACTTGAAGTAATTTGAGCGAGGTTGGGGCAGGTTGTGGTGTAAATTCTGTGCTGGGGAGGCAGCAGAAGGAGCTCTGCACAGTTCCGAGCTACGTGCACAGCTTTACACGCGTCCCAGCACGTAAAAGGGATGGGGAAGAAAAGGCTAAATTTGAAAAAATAAAATAAAATAAATTTCTTATCAAATTTAAATAATTAAATTTTAAATAATTAAATTTTATTTATTATTAAATTTAAATAATTTTTTGTTTGTTTAATTCCCTGCAGTGATCTCAGGGGTGCTTTTGCATCCGAATTGAAATTAAAGCGTTAATAACCAGAAATTAAAGCGTTAATAACCACAAATTAAAGCATTAATAACCAGAAACTAAAGCATTAATAACCAGAAACTAAAGCATTAATAACCAGAAATGAAAGCAGCTCGTGGTTTTCTTCCAGGGTACGAGGGCTACAGCTATGGCTACGGCTACGGGCAGGACAACTCGGGCAACTACGGCTACGGCATGGCCACCTCCAACTCGTGGGAGATGGGCGGCTCGGACGTGGACATGAACCCCGACGGCTCCAGCGACGCCGTCATCGCCAAGATGAACCAGCGCCTGGACGTGGGGCCGCCCCTGGACGCGGACACGATGCAGGGAGGGCACTACGGCTCGGGGGGGGACAGGTGAGCGCCGCTGAAAGCTCTCGTGCCCGGTCGGCGTCGATGTCTTGCCCAAAAAATCCGTCTTCGGTACTTAAAAGCTGGGTGTTTGCCACTCGCGGGGGAGATTTCGTGTTCTTCAACACGACTGAGAAGCATCCTCCTCGTTCCTCTTCGTGTTCTTGCTTGAGAACTCCCAGAGCAATGCGAAGGGAAAAGAGGCGCTGTGCTGAGCCGTTCGGTCTGAGTTTAATTTCCCAGCTTTTTTTACCGAGCAGTTTTTGAGCGGGATTGCCAAATTATTCCTGGGATCCTTGTCTCCTCAAACGTCGTTTGGGGCTTTGTGAGCTTTGATTCTGTAGAGCGTGCAGCCGAGGGTGAGGGACTGGCAGCCTCGCTGTCGTTAAAAGGTGAAAATTTCCCACTTGTGGCACGTGAAGGAATGAGAAACACGATGAGAGCCAGGCAGATAACTTGGAGTGTTGGCTCTGCTCTGTGATAGAGCAGGAAAGGAGCTGCCCGGGCTGCCTTGTCGCTGGACAGGGGCCGCCTGCCCTCGGTGACGGGAGGTTTTGCAGCCCCAGGGTCTTACCTCGTACCGAATGGGGCCACTTCAGAGCTCCCTCGGAGCAGGGACGCCGTCCTCCCTCCAGTCTCTTATTTCTGTGCTCGCGAGGGCCGGTAGCTCGGTGTCTGAAGCCCGACTCGTTGCTGGGTTTGGGTTTTCTCCTCTGCGGCCCGTCTCTAATTCCAGCACGAAGGAAGCGCCAGCGCCGCGTGCGGAGTGGGCTCTAACGCAGTGCCTCGGCGTTCCCCCCCCCCGCAGGTACGACTCGTACGAGTCCTACGACTCGCGGTCCTCCATGAACGACCGCGACCTCTACCGAGCCGGCTACGACTACAACGAGGCCGAGCACGACAACGACAGCGCCTACGACGGGCACTACGACGGCCCCTACGACGGGCACTACGAAGGGCACTACGACAGCTTCTACGGGAACCGCAGGGACCAGTACCAGAACCGGGCGCGGGACAACTTCGGCCAGCGGGGTCAGAACTGGGCGCGCGACGGGCGCAATAACAGACCCCTGGCCTCGTCCTACTCTGGGCGCATGGGCGGACAGTGGAACGAGCCCCCGCAGGGCATGGGGGCGCGGGGCCTCGGCCCCCACGGCTCCTCCCGGCTCCCCTCCCTCTTCTCCCACAACATCATCCCCGAGCTCGGCATGTTCCAGGGCATGCGAGGCTTCTCGGGGAACATGCGCTTCGGGGGAGGCATGATGAAACAGCGCATGAGGAGGAACTGGAAGATGTGGGACTCGGACTTCAAAGTAAGTGCTTGTGGCAGCGTCCTCCCGCCTGCTGGGTCTTGAGCTAAACGTTTCCCAACTGGCTCCAAAATGTGCCCTGGGAAGTGGTAACACACCGTTCTGGCTTGGCTTCGTGGCTTTTTTCCTCCACAGCAGACCAAGGCTCAGCCACAGGGCAGTGTTCGTGTGGGCGATGCGTTAATCTCAAAACTTTGTTTCCTAAAAAAAAGTTTCTTTCCTAGAAATTTCTTTCCTAGAAGTTTCCTTTTCTTAGTTACTGTTACTTGGGGTTTAATCTGTTGTATTAGAGAGATGCTGGCGGTGGATTTTGTCCAGCTCTGCCCGTTGGAAACCTACCTGCGTGTGCAGGAGGCTTATAAACGAGTAAATTATTAAAACTCAGCCATAAAGGAGTAAAATAAAACGTTGCTGGATGAGGAGGGCGCCTGCCTTTACCGCAGGGATTGACCCTTCTCTTCTCTCACAGCAGCAAAAGAAGAAAATGAAGAAAGACCCCACTGGGAAGAAGCGGAAGCAAACCAACAGCTCTGAGGAACCCGACAGCAAGGCGGCAAAGACGGACGGCTCCGATAACTCCGACTCTGACAACGGTGAGAGCAAAGCCGGCACTCGGCTCACTTCACTGCGCCTTCTGGGGGGGGTAAATCTGTTCCGGGGGGGTCTCGACGGGGTTGCTGCCTACACTGACCGCGCTGTTCCTTTCAGAGGAGGGAACCGAAGGAGAATCGGGAGAAAAAGAGGAGAAAGAGGGTTCCAGAGGTGTAAGTAACTCTCGAAAACTCACTCGTGATGAAAGCCGCGGTGGGAGTGGTGCTGCAGCTACTGAGGGTGGGTCGCTGGGCTCCCACATTAATCCCAAAATGAGTAATGTGGGGAAACGGACGGCAGCATAAACCCAAATCTGCTGCGATGTGCCCTGGGATCCTCTGGCTGTGCTGGCTGCTGAGGGTCAGGTCTGCTGGAGGTGCTGTGCCCCGCGTGGAGCGCCTGGGGAGGGGTTGAGGGGAAAATGTTGAGGTAGCATCCAGACATTCGCTCTCTATAGGCTAATGCGTGAATTTGGATGGCCTTAACATCCCGATGTTGCATTTTAGGAGGGGGAAGACGATGAAGGAAGAGACTCTGAGAAAGGTGAGTTGGTGTGCATGCGTGGCAGCTCACAGAACAGAGAGCAGAGGCTTGTGCGTGCTCGGAGGCTGAGGGCTCTGAGGTGGCCAGAGGGGATTTACAGCTAAATCTTCCAAATCTATTCAGCTTTCGGCTTCTGCAAATGTCCCCAAAGTCTCCTGGGGACGCTGGGCTAAGTGCTAGGGGTGGGCTCCCAGCAGGGAGAGCTGGCAGGGCTCGGCACGGGTGAGGCTTTGGTGGGAAGGCGTCGCCAGGGCTGGCGGAGAGAGATGGGGCACGGCTCAGCTGCTCTTCAGGATGGGACCTGCCCCATCCCCACCGAGACAGGGGCTGGCTCCGCTCCAACGCCTGCATTGTCAGCCCAATCCCATCCTTTGTGTCTGCTCAGGGATAAGGAAATGCTGTAAAAGCCCTGCTAGGGAGGAGCTGGAGCCCTTGCTCAAGGTAGGTTTGGGGAAGCTGCCAGCTTGGGGCGTAGGGAACGGGGTTCAGGGATTCGATTTCGTGCCGTGCCGTAGATTTGGGGAAGTCACTGGGCTGGGGAAGGAGGATGGAGCTCTGCAGGCACGTCCCGCTCCATGGGGTAGTGGTGGAAGTGCTGAGCAAGCCAGAGGAGCAGGAGGGCTGGAAGGGAGAGCTGCTTGCAGGGTGTGTGCTGGGTCCATGCTGCCCACCCTGCTGCTGCGGAGCTAAATTTGGGACTGATGTGCCTGTGGGTACACCGGGGCGGGCAGACAGAGAAGCTGCTTCTCCATCTCGAAAGTAACGGTGCTGTAAATTGGTTCCCCATTACCCTTTTTGTTTTTTTTCCATTATGAGGCTGAACAACTCAGAATGGGTGGCACTTAAAAATCAAACCCATGACCGATTGATTTAAAACCTGGTAAAAGCACAAAGAGTAAATGAAAATAAAGGCTGAGGAAACAACTTTGGGTGTTTCTTTCACTCGTGCCACGTTCCCCAAACGCACCAGAGGGATGGCAGCGTGGTGGAAATGGGGTGCAGTGGTAATTGGCCAGAGGGAGGCACTGCAAGGGAGCAGCTTCTCGACTCAGAGGTGTCTCTGGGCTGTGCGTGTTGGTCGGGCCAACTACTAAACTTGTCCAGGGAAATTCTCTTTAATCAGGTGGTGTCCTCGAGTAGTGCCCTGAAATACACCCTGCTTTAAACACTTAGGTGCTTTAACAATTCAAGAAGAGATCAGTCAAATCAAACGCAAATTGCAGGCGGGCAAGAAAACTCAAGAGAGGCAAAAGAAGAGGCATCGGGATCGTATGGTAGAAAGGTAATTCTCCCTTTTACCTTTTTTCCTTTTTTTTAAGTGATGTTGCTTCCTTCTCTGCGAGGGCAGTAGCAGTCTTAGCCTGGGTCCTTCCCTTTTTGCTTCCTTTTCCCAGTGCTTTGCCTGTTCCCTTAGGAGAGCTTTGCTCTCCTCCCAGTCATCTTGACTGTGACGTTTGGCATGTTCTGGTTGAGATGAACCTTGAAATTTTGGTTGCATCCTTCTCGCTGATACAGAAAAGGGAAAGTCTCTGGGGCACATCCCAGAAACACTGAAAGGATTGAAGTCTTGCATGAGTAGGGCTTTGTCTGCTCCCCGTTAGCTGTAGACCCAGTGAGCAGGTTTTTACAGAGCAGAGAGCTGGAGTGGATTGAGCATCCCTTCCGTTCACATCCAGCTGTCTCAACAGGATCCAGTTTGTTTGTTCCCTATGCAAATACCGGACCTTCTACGACGATGAGATGAACAGCCACCTCGAGAGTAAATTCCACAAGGAACACTTCAAGTTTGTCGGAACCAAACTGCCTCAACAGACAGCTGACTTTCTCCAGGTGAGCCTCTGGTTATGTTAGTCCCCCAGACTTCAGAGTTTTGGGTTTTTTTATTGCTGTTATTATTTTGGAGAGGCTGAAAAGCTGCTGAAAAGCCACTTTGAACTGAGCAGTGTGTGAAGCTGCTAGAGGAGGTGGAGTAAAGTTGGGCTAAGATACCAGAGCTGCTATTCCAGCTATGCCTTCACTGCCCTCTCGCTTTGATCAGGTCACTGAACTCTGGTCTTACTGGTTGCAGTGGCAGAAAATAGAGAAAATCCCTGATTACCGTGGGTTTTATGGCAAGAGTGGGTGATGGAAGTGCTCAAACACAACACTGTGTGTGGGACAACGTGCAGGTGGTTTTTGCAGGAGTGAGAGGATGAACAGGCTAGAGAGATGCATCTGAGAGGGAAGGGAAAGAAAGGACTTCACACAAATACTCTGCCTTACAGGAATATGTTGCTAATAAAACTAGGAAAACTGAAGAGCGCCGTAAAGCAATCGAAGACATTAATGCAGTTATTCAGCAGATTTACAGGGACCAAGATCTTACGCAAGGTGAGTGCCTGCACAGGGGCATGGAAGAGAGTTCCTTTGTTCCTTCATTTTCAACACCTTTTGGGTGTTGAAAATGAGTTTGTGATGCGGGCTGCAGGGAAATCTGGCTCCCAGTGCAGTCCCCCAGATGACTTCTGGCTTAACA
This sequence comes from Anas acuta, assembly GCF_963932015.1. Classification (NCBI taxonomy): domain Eukaryota; kingdom Metazoa; phylum Chordata; class Aves; order Anseriformes; family Anatidae; genus Anas; species Anas acuta. The sequence goes on along the minus strand of NC_089010.1, from coordinate 1,314,984 downwards.
GCGTTCTTCCCTTCCTTCCCAGATGTTGGCATGGAGCATTTTATTAAGAAGGTGGAGGCTGCTCACTGTGCTGCTTGTGACCTCTTCATCCCGATGCAATACGGCATCATCCAGAAGCACCTGAAGTCTCTCGACCACAACCACAACCGCAGGGTGAGCGCGCAGCCTGGTGCCTCTGGCTGGCCCCCACAGCCTGGCTTCTGCCACGGGAATCCCACGTCGGGGGGTTTGTAGGCTTCAGCTGCAAGAACAGAGCCGAAAAGTGGCTGGGTTTGCTTCACCTTGTTCCTGAAACTGGGGGGAATTTTTCCTAATTAGCTGTAGTGCGCTCTGCTGTCGGTGTTTCCTCACGTGTCAGCTCAATCAGAGTGCACAGGCTTTAAACTTCAATATTCAGAGAGTGAAAGCTGCAGTAATCCCACCTGTGGAGCTGGGTGAAGCGAGCCAGGTGTCCTTAGCATCATAGAATCACGACCCTGGGCAGCGCGTTCCTCTCCAAGGGTCCCTCCTTGGTTGCCTGTTCTTTATCTTTCCAAAGCCACGTCCACCACAAAATTTGGGAACACGCGTAAAAACGCAGATTTCTTAAATCTTGTCCTCTTCCCAAATTCCTGAGCGTGCTCTGGGTGCCCCTGGAAGCTGTTTTCAGCTGTGGCCGTAACTTCTGGACTTGTCAGCTAATTGAGGCTGAAGTCTAATTAGCGTGCTTCCTTTGTGCTCCCTTGCAGGCCATGATGGAGCAGTCCAAGAAATCCTCGCTCGTAGTTGCGAGAAGCATCCTGAACAACAAACTCATCAGCAAGAAACTGGAGCGGTACCTGAAGGTGGGTGCTCGCGGGGCAGCTTGGGCTTGGGCTGAGCAGGCAGCAGCTCTGCTGTGCTGTTGGAATTGGGCAGCAGCTGCGGTTTGACTGCAGGGAGTGGTTTTTAGCTGAACCTCAGGGTAGTTTGGGGCATCCTGATACCACGTTGGGTTGCTGTTGATCATCCAGCCTCCGCTGTGCTGGTGACGAAATATCTGCCCCACGTGCTGCTCCAAATCCTGAGGCCTCCAGCAGGATGTCTGTAGCACGCACGCTTACACAGAACTTGGTAGTCACTCAGTAGTGATTGAAAAACAAAACAAAACAAAAAAAACTTTCTGGGAGGTTTTGCACGTAGCTGGTGCCTGGTGTGAGCTCCTCGGGTGTGACGTTAGCAGCTGGAGAGAAGCTGTCAGCAGGCAAACAAACGTGTGTTGTCTCTTTCAGGGCGAGAATCCTTTCACAGATGATCTGGAAGAAAAAGAGGAGCACGAGGAAGGAGAAGGGGGAACCAGTGGAAACGCAGAGGAAGGGACAGCGGAAGGAACAGATGAAAACAAGGATGATGAAGAGAATCTGGAGGAGGAAAATCTAGATGGCGAAAACAAGGAGGAGGAAAATCTGGATGGTGAGAACAAGGAGGAAAATCTAGACGGTGAAAACAAGGATCCTGGGGAGAACCCAGAAGCAGAAGGAGCTAAAAGTGAGGAGGAGCAAGAAGAAATGGGGCCAGAAACAGAAACTGAGGCACAGCCCCAAGCACAAACAGAGGTGGAGCCAGGAGCAGAGAACACGGAGGAGACCTCGCAACCCACAGAGGAATCCGTCCACGAGGAAGAGGAGCAGCAGCCAGAAGGTGGGAAGGTGGAAGACGAGGACAAAGAAAGCGAGGAAGCTGCTGCTCCAGAGGATGAGGATGCTGAATAAGTACAATGTTGGATGGGAAAGCTGATGTGTAAAAGACCTGACATCTTTTTTAAAAAAAAAATTAAAAAAGCATAACTGTATCTGTGAATTTCATAGCACATTTTGCGTTACCATTCTACTAAACTCACTTAGGGCAGTGGAAGCCTTTACCTGTAAAGTGTTTTTGGAAAATAGATTTTTTTTTTTTTTTTTTTTACCACAAATCTTCATTTTAGTAGCTAGGTTTTGTGCAGTCTCTGTTTTCTAGATGGCTTTGTACTAGGAGAATTTCCTTTGAGCATGTGTACAAACCAGTGCTACGTCACAATCTGGCAAATGAAATCTCTTCCCCTTGAAACTTTTGGATATTTAACGAATATACAAAGCGGTTTGTCCCCGTAGGCTGTCTGTCTGGACCCAGACTTCGGATGTTTGCAGGGTTTTAATTTCTGCCGTGTACGCTGTAAGGTTCTGCACAACCTCCCTGTGACTGTAATAATTCCTCCCGGTGTTTTAATGCAGAGCTAAGTGGTGTCGATGTCGTGGTGTTTGTAAAAATGCTTTCATTTTGAGGTGGATGTTTTGGTGGGTGGAGATAAAGGACTACCCTGAGCCGACCCCTGCCTCTGCCTTCGTTTCTGAAAGTGGAGGTGGGCACGGAGAGCACCGAGAGGTGGGGGCTGCAAATCCTGTGCCTCGGAATTCGGGGTCAGCTCAGCCTTCAGCAGCGCAGCTCTGCGTGGGGATTTCATTCCTGAAATGAGGGAGAAAAAGGAGATTTGTTTCCGTGGCACTGCGAGCTCACAAGGATGTGGTAACAAAGGGAAATGGAACGATCCCGTTCAGAAGAAACCCCACCCAGGAGAATTGTCACTTTTTAGGGCCTGAACCCACAGGAACCCCAGAGGGGCCTGAGTCGGGGCGGTCCCGGGAGGATCGTCCGGTCCGACCCCTGTACCCAAAACTCAGCCCCTGCGCCGCCTCCCTTCCAGGCTGAAGGGGCCGAGGGACCCCAGCCCCTCGTACCCCTTCCCCTCCGGGCCACTGGGGTCCCTTTCTGGGAGCCCCCAAAACCCCCTCAGGGACCCCGTGATCCCCCTAGGAAGGTCCAAGACCCCCTCAGGGACCCCCACGATCCCCTCAGGCCGCCTGGGTCCCACTCAGGGAGCCCCAAGACCCCCCCCTGGAAGCCCCAGGACCCCCTCTGGAAGCCCCAGGATCCCCTCAGGCACTCCAATAACCTTAGGGACCCCCAGGGAGCCCCACAATCACCTCAGGGACCCCCACAATAACCTCAGGGGCCCCCAAGGACCCCTAAGACCCCCCTCAGGCCCCCCCACGATCCCCTCAGGGCCCCCCAAGGAGCCCCACGACCCCCCCAGCCCACCAAGCCCCCCCCCTCACCGCCCCCCCGCCCCCCACTGAGGGGGGGGGGAGCCCTCCCCGCGCATGCGCACACCGTGAGGGGAGGGGGGGGCGCTGTGGGCGGGGCCCGGCGGCGCGCACGCAGCACCGGGGGCGCGCACGGCCCCCCCCCCCAAAAAAAAAAAACTCCCCGCCCTCCCCTCCCATTGGCTGAAGGGCGCCGTGGCGGCGTCACGTGACCCTGCCCCCCCCCCCCCCCTCAGCGCGGTTTATCCCCCCCCCTCCCCGCCCCCCCCCTTCCACTCCCGCCGGTGGCGGCGGCGGCGGCTCCGCCCCCCCCCGCTGCAGCCGGAGCCGACCCGGGCCGGGCCCAACCCCGCCGGGCCCAGCGCCCCCCACCCGGGCCGGGCACCGCCTCTGCGGCCCCCCCCCCCCCCCCCACCAGGCCCGGTAGGCCCCGAATGGGAGGGGAGGGGGGGGGAGGCGGGGGGGGGGGGGGCCGGGCCCGGTTGGGGCAGCGGGGGCGGTACCGGGGGGGGGGGCCGGGGGTTGACCTGGCCCCCGCCTCCTTCCTCCTCCTCCTCCTCCTCCTCCTCCTCCTCCCGCCCCGCGCGGCCCCATTGTGCTGGGGAGACAAAATGGCGGCGGGCGGCCGTTGGGCCGGCGGTGAGGAGGGGAAGGGGGGGGGGGGGAAAAAAAAGGGGAGGGGGAGGGCCCGGGGTGGGGGGCATGAGGGGGAGACCCCCCCCCGGGGGGCTAAAGGGGGGTGGGGAGGGAAGGAGGGGGTGAAGGGGGGGGGTGGGGGTCTTTTTCTAGCGCCCCCCCCCCCATCTCCGTGTTCCCGCCGCGCTTTGTTCTCCCCGCGCCTGCAAATGGCGGCGACCCCCGGGGGGGGGGGCGGGGGTCACCCCCCAAAGCCCCCCCTTTGTCCCTTAAAGCCCCCCTTCCGCCTCAGCATCCCCCATTCCCCCCCCCACACCCCCCCTTCCCCCCCAGCACCCTCCTTTCCCCACCCCCTTCTCCCCTTCACCCCCCCCTTTTCCCCCCCCCCTCATCCCCTTTGGGGACCCCCCCTCACCCCCACACACGCCCCCCACCCCAAAACCTCCCCCCGCGGTTCCCGTTATCGCCGTCTCCCCCGCTCCAAAGCCGGCTGAAAGCACAAAGGGGGGGCCCAAAATAATCCAGCAACCCCTCCAAAAACCAAAACAAAACCAAAAAAAAACAACAAAAGAAACCCATTTCCTCCTTAAAACCGGTAAAATTCGGCTCCCGGCGTTCAACTTTCCTCCGAGCCCCCCCAGCATCCTTCCCGCGGGCTTTGCTGAACCCCCCCCCCCCCCCCCCCGAATCCCTGCTGTTTTGTTGTTTTGGTTTTTTTTTGGGGGGGGGTGAAATTGGGGGTGGGAGTTGTGAGCAGGCGAGGAGCCTTTCGTCGTTTTTTCACCCAAAAAGCTCTCGGCCCCTAGGAGCGGCGCCAGGGCCCGCGCTCGCCTGCGCTTTCTGCTCTTTCTCCCGAGGAGGCGCCGAGCTCAAGATGCTGCCGCCCCCCCCGCCCCCCCGGGGGGGGAAAACCAGGGCTGGGGGCTTTCCTGATAAGAGATAACGCCCACGGCACCGTCCCCAGGCATCGCGGGCAGCACCGGGCTGCTTCAATCGAGCCCTTGGAGCATCTCCTGGCTGCTGAAGCCACCCCGTGAGCTCGTGGCCCTGCTCCTTTCTCCAAAAAAACCCCAAAGTTTGAAGGAAATCACCCATGGGAATAAAAACCATCGGAGGTGCAGACGTCGCGGGACAGGAGCCGATCTCTGCTGTCAGCCCCCCGCAGGTTTGGGATCCTCCCGGCCGCTGGGTTTTGGTGCCCTCAGGCCCAAATTTGTGGCCAAAAGGCCAAAAGTGTCTGCGGGAAAAGAATCGGGGAGGTTCCCCAGCCGGAGAAATCTCTGCGAACGCCGCACAAACCGACAGCAGCAGGAGGCAAGGAGCTTTCCCCATCACGCCTGGTTTTTGTTGTTTTTTTGGGGTAAATTCCTCAGGATGGGAGCCCGATTTCTGGTTGGAGACCGGCCGGCACCGCGGGGCTGCGAGCTCCATCCCGGCCCAGTGTGGCATCGGTAAAATGGCACGGCTCTAATAAAGCACCGAGCGTTGGGACAGTTAATTAGTCCTGTCCCCTCGTTATTCCGTATCCCGGATGGTTTTGGGAAGCTCAGCTCCGTCGGTGTGGATTCGTGGTGGATTTGTGGGCAGCTTCCAGCGGAGAAAATGGGGAAAAAAAAGGAAAAAAGAGCCTCGTCGGGTGTAATTTTGAGGGAAAGCTGCTGGAAATGTGGACAGAGGCGAGGTTTGGCAGCGTGGCAGCAATTTTGGGGCTGGATTTACAGAACGGTTCCGACGTGGGCCCGGCGGAGGAGTAGGATTGTTTGGGATCGCGTCGCCCCCGGTAAATCGGGGGCTTTCAGGAAGAATTTGGGAGGTGCAGCCCAATTAACGGCCGCAAATTGAGCAGCTGCCGCGCTCCGAAGCCGCTCCAGGGGCATTTGGGAGCTGCTGGCGTCCGAAGGCACCTGGGGAAGCTCTCCCCACGCAAGGAGGGCTCGGTCCTGCGGGGCAGGGGATGGGGGCGCTTCTTTTACCAAAAATGTTACCAAAAGGAGCCGGCTGCCGCGGCGGGGGCTCAGCCTCTGCGGTTCCAGCTCCCTCTGAAGGAGGTTTCTTGCCCCAAAACGCCCGGACGTCGTTTGGGTTCCACCTGAGGAGCTTCGCACGGTGTGAACGCGGCCTTGGAAAGGGAGAGCCGGAGCCACGGAGCCTCCGAATGAATTTGGGGTGAAAAAAAGCAGGATTCGGCAACGGGATTCTCACAAGCAGCCTCTGGCCAGGCTGGGCAAATGGAAGCTCGGTCACCAGCTGACAGCAACCTCGTGGAATTAGACGAGTTTATAGACAAATTAAGTCAGAAACAGTCAATTTTCACGCTGCTGAGCGCGTCAGTGCTTCGTCTTCGTTGCTTCACTCCAGAAATCCACGTGGAAGCTTTGCAAAAACCCACCTTTAATGGGAAAAAGGGGGGGCTTTGGGGTGCGAGGAGCCAAAATAGCATCCTTAGGGCTGCCTCGGTCGCTGCCACAGGTCCTGGGGAGCAGAAATCCTGGGGAGCTGGGAGCTCGGTGTCCTGCGGCTCAGCCACCCCCCGGAGCTCGGAGGGGTCGTGAGGCCTGGTGACCCCACTAATTACCCTTTGCTAATTGGCTTTTCCTCTTTGCAGGTGATCAAAAAGTGCAGTACCGCCACGGGCGAATCTAAACGAGCGCGGTGGGGACGGACGCGCGGGGACGGCAGCGCTCGGACGGACACTTGGAAGCAAAAATGGTAAGGGAAGGGTTGGAAAAATGGGAAGAATTCACATCTTTTAGAGAAAAACCTCTGGGGTTGGCCTGGCACTGAACCCTGGGGGTCTTCAAAAGACGTTCAGACGTTGAGCTTGGTGACGGGGTTTGGCAGAGGGCTGGTTAGGGTTAGGGTTGGGATGGGTGGTCTTGGGGGTCTCCTCCAACCCAAATGATTCTGGGGTTGGGCTGGGTGATTTTGGAGGTCTTCAACAACCCAAATAATTTTGCGGTTGGTATGGGTGATTTTGGAGGTCTCCTCTAACCCAAATAATTTTGGGGTTGGGCTGGGTGATTTTGGGGGTCTCCTCCAACCCAGATGATTCTGGGGTTGGGCTGGGTGGTCTCGGGGGTCTCCTCCAACCCAAATAACTCCGGGCTGATTCTGGAACCCCCTCTCCTTGCCCCCGCAGCGACCAATGCGTATCTTTGTGAACGACGACCGCCACGTGATGGCGAAGCACTCGGCCGTGTACCCCACGCAGGAGGAGCTGGAGGCGGTTCAGAACATGGTGTCCCACACCGAGCGCGCCCTCAAAGCCGTCTCCGACTGGATCGATGAGCAGGAGAAAGTCGGGGGGGAGCAGCCCGAGGCGGAGGCCATGGAGACAGCGGCTGAGGAGGAGAACAAAGAAGGAGGGTGAGGCATCGGGCGGGCTTGGGTTAGTCGAAAAGATCATGTTGGAACTGGGGAAGACCCCGTTTCCCTTGGTTTTGGGGTTAATTTGGGGGCTGAGTGATTTTTTTCCTGCCCGGGTGCGGTGATGCTGCACCAGGGCTCGTGCATCCCGTTGGAGCTCCCCAGAGCCATCCCTGAGCCCCAGCTGAGCTCTGGTGCTCGGCTGCAGCCAATTTTCTGCTTTTTGGGGCCGCTGCCATCGCGCCGTGTCCTTTTTGCAGGGATCAGAAGGCCACGGAGCAGCTGACCAGGACCCTCCGTGGCGTGATGCGCGTGGGGCTTGTGGCCAAAGGCCTCTTACTCAAGGGGGACTTGGACCTGGAGCTGGTCCTGCTCTGCAAGGATAAGCCCACGTCGGATCTCCTGGAGAAAGTGGCCGACAATCTCGGCGTACAGCTTGCTGTGAGTAAGGTCCTTGTGTTTGGGCGTGTGGCAGGGAGCAGAACGAGGGAAAAAAGTCTTAAATGGATAAAAAAGACACCCAGCACCATGCCTGTGTTGAGGTGCCTTGGGAACGTGTTCTTGGTTAGACTTCATCATTGTTCTGGAGTCACTTCCCAAATGAGCGTTGTTTCATGAGCTGAAATGTCCCGTGCACGCCTCGTGCTGGTTTTTGGTTTGGTTTCCTTGGAAAAAGGTGTTCAAAGCACTCAAAAAAGGGAGTGAGGCGAGCACTCAGCGCTCCGTTCCGTTGCAGGCTATAACCGAAGACAAATACGAAATAATCCAGTCCGTTGGTGATGCTGCCATTGTCATTAAGAACACGAAAGAGCCCCCGTTGACGCTGACCATCCACTTGACGTCGCCCGTGGTCAGAGAAGAACTGGAGAAGCAGTTAGCTGGAGGTAGGGGAGGCTGCGAACGGCCGGCAGGCGCTCTGCAGGCGGTGCTGTCGCTGATTTGTTGTTAGGGTGTGCTCTTCAGTTTCATCCAAAGTGGCAAAAAACCATTTCTGTGCAAATTCCAAACTCCTCGAGGCGGCCCTAACCTCGTGAGATCGTGGTTATGGTTTATTTGGACCGAGTTTTCTGAAACTGAGCAGCACCTTTCCGATGGTATTTTGTTCCTTTTTTAGTTTGGTTTTTATTTTGTCCTTTTTCCTTCGGCCTTTAGTTCACTAATATGTCATCCTGTTGGATTAATCGTTTTTTTTTTTGTATCTAGCCATGTAAGTGGCCTGCACAGTGACGTTAAAAAAAAAATATAAATGGATACATTTAAAAAAAAAAAAATTGAAGGCTTCTCGTGAAATGACTTGCATGTAATGAGACCGGATGCTCTGAGCAGTTTGTGTTGCAGCAAGAATGAGAGAGAACGCGAGGTGCTGCGGCTCTCCCTGCTTGGCTGTTTGAGCAGCTCAAGTTGAGAACTGCAGGAAGTGATGCAGAGTTTTGGATAAAGTTAGCCTCTCCGTTCGGCCCCAAATTCCTCTCGCAGTAAGAATCCACGGGCGTTTTTGCTCCCGCGTGGGCTCGCCGTGGCCGCGGCTCTGTTCCATCCGCACACCTCCAGCGCTCGCTGCGTGCACTAGCCTTATCTAAAACCCTGGTCGTGGGCAACTTTGAGCTCTAAAAACAAAAAACCTGATCTTCAGTTTTGCTGCAGCACAGACTGGGAACTATTCTTGTGCTCTCTTGACTGTCTTTGGTTTTGATATCTGACCTCGTCTACCAAGCCTTCTAGTTTGTCAATTTTAGGGACGCTGGACCTTTGACCAACAGGACGCTCTCTGTCACGGGTTGGGGCCGGGGCAGTCCGGCCTGACGGGCGCAGGGGTTCCCTTGATCCTGGCAAAGCTCTGCCCCCCCTGCTCCACTAACGCTGCGCTCACAGCGGGGGCTTTATCAAATTCCCCCCCGGGCCTCGCACGCCGCGACTCTGCTGGAGCCGTGACGGATCTGGGTCCTCTCCCGAGGGGCGTTCTGCCCCAATCTCTCCTCTCGGACCAGATTTCTGCCCGTCCCCGATCACTAAACCTCCCCCCACGCCTCTGCAGTCTTAATTTCTAAGCGAGGCCGAGAGGCGAGCGCACTGCAGCCCCCCCCGGCCAGCTCAAGGAGCGAGAGCGCGATCATTTGGGAGCCTCAGCTGCCCGTAGGGAGCTGCCTCGTCCCCTCCCCAGCCGACAGAACCCCCTTGGTCAAACTGTGCCTTGTCTTCTTATTCCATCCACGAATAGAAACGCTATCAGTCACCGACTCCCCGGACGTTCTGGACAGGCAGAAATGCCTTGCTGCCTTGGCGTCACTGCGGCACGCCAAGTGGTTCCAGGTTTGCATTTTGTTCTTATATTTGTCTTTAAGTAGAGAATTTGTAAAAAAAAAAAAAAAAAAAAAAAACCTTTAACGGGCTAACTGTTGTTTTTTTATTTTTATTTTTTTTACTTAAAATACGTTAACGTTAGACGTGCTGAACTTAGCGCCTGTCGCCGGTACAGCTGCTAAAGAAGCACTTAAGCAAATTAAGCGTTGGAAAGGAAGCTTTGTTAACGAGTAGCTGCCTCCCTGCTGCTTTGTGCTAAGAGTAATGTCGCCTCCGTACACTCCAGTTGTAAAATGGCCACGTGGAATACTGTTGACCCTTGCCAAAGTAGCACTGCCAAAGTTAATGTCTGCGACCCCGCAGGTCGGGGGTTGCTGTTGAATTTCTGCTTCTGGTTCCTCCTCCAGGCCAGGGCGAACGGGCTGAAGTCGTGCGTCATCGTCATACGCGTGCTGCGGGATCTGTGCACTCGGGTTCCCACCTGGGCCCCGCTGCGAGGATGGGTAACTGTCCCCTTTGTTTGTTCGGGGTTTTGGGGACCTCCTCCGAACCCGTGCCCGGCTCCCTGTGGCCCGCACGCGTTCCGTTTCCAGAAGCGAGCTGTAAAGATGGAAATTCCTGGGTTTTTGGTCCCTTACAAGCCACCTGCCAGCTTTCCACGCCGTGAATCGTTCTGTTTTTCAGGCTGTTCTGTGAATTTTTCGCAGCTCCTGGAGCTGCAGCGAGCGTAGCGTGCCGCGCCTGCCCCTGCTCCTCTCACTGCCCCCCAAAATCTCTTCCAGCCTCTGGAGCTGCTGTGTGAGAAGTCGATCGGGACCGCCAACCGACCCATGGGCGCCGGGGAGGCTCTGAGGAGGGTCCTGGAGTGCCTCGCCTCGGGAATCGTGATGCCAGGTTAGGTGGTTCTCTGCATTTCCATTTCAAAGGGACACCGAAAAATAAAAAAAAAATAAATAAAAACCAAAAAAACGAACGCGGTTGAAGCTTTGGCGCGCTGTTGTGTTGCCTGGTGTCTGAGACATCGGCTGCTTTCCGTGCAGACAGCTTAGACTCGAAGCTCAGAAAGCCCCCGGCGTGCCTGGGTACTGCTGTACCCTGCTGCTGCTCAGGGCACGAGTGTTCGGAGCTGTGGACCCATTGACAAACCCCGCAGAGGGAGCTGCCGGTTCCCAGCAGTGTAAAACCCGGTTCTCCCAGTGCTTCGTGACCAGTTCCCCAGTAATTGTACCCGTAAAGCCCAGGCGAGTCTCAGAATGTTGGACAGTGGCTGGATCTTGTCAGGCGGTGTTCTCCGAGGGCTGAGTGTTGATTGATGCCAAGGGAATACTTAGTTTAGTTGCTTTAGAAACACCAGGATAATTCTCTGCATATCTTCCTTGTTTCCTGCCTTCAGATGGTTCTGGTATTTATGATCCTTGTGAAAAAGAAGCCACTGATGCTATTGGGCATCTAGACAGACAACAAAGGGAAGATATCACACAGAGTGCTCAGGTATAGTTTTGCCTACAGATGTTACAAAAACTTGCTCAGTTCAACTGACTCTGAACTCCCATATTGGTTATCGGTAGCTTAGTAACCTCACGGAGGTTGGTGGTAACTTTTTTAACGACCCAGCCAAGTAAAAGAACTCCAAGTGGGTCCCACGCCAAAAAGGAATTTGTAGCTCGGCCAACCAGAAGCCAAGTATCAGGGTTTAAATAGTGACTTGCTGCCGTGCCCCGTCTTTTGGGCCGAACCTCAAAATTCAGAGAGTCCTATTTAAACTGATGAGGAATTTTGTGTAGGGGTGGGTAGAATGGTCCTGTCTGAAACTGCAGGGAGCAGAGATGGCTGGGGCAGCCCGTGCGTCCCCGTAACATGCGTTTCGTCTTTCTAGCACGCTCTGAGACTTGCTGCTTTTGGCCAGCTTCACAAAGTCTTGGGGATGGATCCCCTCCCTTCCAAAATGCCCAAGAAACCAAAGAACGAGAACCCTGTTGACTATACTGGTAGGTAATGAGAGAAATACAAGAAATGACGAAAATAAGGAGGTGTTTGTGAGGCTCCTGCCGCAGTGCTCAGCTCTCCTGTTCTGGTCTTTGCAGTCCAAATTCCTCCCAGTACCACGTACGCTGTCACCCCCATGAAGCGTCCCATGGAGGAGGACGGAGAGGAGAAATCTCCCAGCAAAAAGAAAAAGAAGATTCAGAAAAAAGGTATTGAGTTAACAAGAGGTAGGTACAAAGGGGGCTTCCCGAAAGCTGTTCTCAGGCTAAGCTGGGGGCGGGAGGGGGCAGGTTCCAGGAGAGCTCTGGGCACTGTTTGATCCTGAGCGATGCCGTGCGCGGGGGCTGTGGGGGGTGTGAATTTAGGAAATTAAGGGGGAAAAAGCAAACTTGGCCGCTGTCAGATTTTTACTTGGTGTGGCTTAAATGCTCACGAGGTCGGAACTGATAGATGGGAGCTTGCTGTCTGAAATCAGTGAGGCTGCTTCTGCAGGGATGACCAACATCTGCACCGTCTGTTTTTCTGTTCAGAGGAGAAACTCGAACCTCCCCAGGCCATGAACGCACTGATGAAACTAAACCAGCTGAAGCCTGGGCTCCAGTACAAACTCGTGTCTCAGACTGGGCCAGTTCATGCTCCCATCTTCACGATGTCGGTGGAAATCGATGGCAGCACCTTTGAGGCATCAGGACCCTCCAAAAAGACGGCCAAATTGCACGTGGCAGTGAAGGTAAGAGCCGTGTGTGGAAATCCCTGCTGCGGGGCTCTCCTTCGAGGCAGCCTGGCTGGGAAAAGCCCGGTGCTCAATTAACAAACGGGGTCTTGAGCAACCTTCTCGATTTTTACCCCAAAAATGCATAGGGCATGTGAGAGCCAGGGCGCACTGCAGTAATCCCGTCTCCCGCTTTCCTTACCCCAGGTGTTGCAAGATATGGGTTTACCCACAGGCGTGGAAGGCAAAGAGTCTGGAAAAGGAGATGAATCAGCCGAGGAGACGGAACAGAAACCCGTGGTTGTTGCCCCCCCTCCTGTCGTGGAGACGGTTTCTGCGCCCAGCGCCGCTTCTCCTCCTGCGGATCAGAGCTCAGAGGTGAGCACAGCCCAGCGGGGCCAAACACCACTGGGATTCCCCGGGGGGAGGGCAGGGGATGTCCCAAAAAGCACCTTGAGCTGCCTGCATGGAGCTCAGGCAGTGGGACAAAGCAGTTTGAGGGGGGAAGGCACCAGGGGGAAAGGCACCAGGGGGAAGGCACCAGGTGAGCTCCTTCCAGTCCTGTCCCCCTCCAACGTGGTCCAGAGCAGGCGTTTTGGGAGCAATTCCTGGTCCGTTAGTGACAAAGCTCTGAGAAAACCAAACCCTGCCCCTCTGCTTGCAGAACGTGAAGCAACAGGGACCAATCCTGACCAAGCACGGCAAGAACCCGGTGATGGAGCTGAACGAGAAGAGGCGCGGGCTGAAGTACGAGCTCATCTCCGAGACGGGCGGCAGCCACGACAAGCGCTTCGTGATGGAGGTGAGGCCCCTTCCCTGCCCCCCCCCTGCGCTCCCATCCCTCCTGGGTCACCCATACCCAGCGCCTGCCCTCGGCCTCCACACGCAGCGATTTGATTCCTTCCCAAGGTGGAGGTTGACGGGCAGAAATTCCAAGGAGCCGGCTCCAATAAGAAGGTGGCCAAAGCCTACGCCGCTCTGGCTGCGCTGGAGAAGCTGTTCCCGGATGCTCCCGTTGCCATTGAGCAGAACAAGAAGAAACGAGCCCCTCTGCCTGCCCGGGGGGGACCCAAGTTTGCAGTAAAAGTAAGTAAATTCAGCGCCTTCGTGTGATGCAGCTGTGGGTTCTCTCCTACCTCTGTCTCCTGATGAATGGTTTTAATTATCAGGGGGAGAGGGAATAAAATGTCTTGAGAGAAACCAGGATCTGCTCACGGGGTTAGGGAGCAGAAATCCTGCTGGGTTCCCCCAGAAACCAAGGATTTGCTCATGGCCATGGGATTAGGGGGCAGAAATCCCACTGGGTTCCCCAAGAAACCAAGAATTTGCTCAAGAATTTGGGGAGCAGGAATCCCGCCGGGTTCCCCACCCTGGGCCGTGGGACGCGGGGGCCATCCTCATATTAACGATCCTCTCTTTTCCCCCCCCCAGCAGCACAACCCGGGTTTCGGGATGGGCGGCCCCATGCACAACGACGTGCCCCCACCTCCCAACATGCGGGGTCGTGGCAGAGGCGGCAACATCCGCGGCCGGGGCCGGGGCCGGGGGGGCTTCGGCGGCAACCACGGCGGCTACATGAACGCAGGTGAGACCCCGTGCACCCCCCTCCTCCCTGCTGCACCCCCCCGGCACCGAGCAGCTCCTCCAGCGCAACGAAAATTGAATTTTGGCACCCCCGATTCCGGTGTGTTTACGCTCTCTGTTCCCGTTCAGGTGCTGGGTACGGAAGCTACGGTTACGGAGGGAATTCGGCCACGGCGGGCTACAGTAAGTGCTGCTCTTTGATTTTTGGTACCCGTCAGTCCTGCTGGGGGCGTGGAGCTTGAGCGGGGGCGCGCCGCGCGGTGCTGGAGCCGTCGGCCAAGGGCTCTCTTTTTTGAGTGGGAACCGACCCAAAACGGCCTCGGTGCTGGCGTGAAAGCGCAAAGCCGAACCCCGGTGACTTCACGTTTCCTCTGAGCCCGTGAATATTTTAAATTTCTCTGCTTTAAGCCATGCGAAGCGACCAGCCACGCTTTTTGTGATTTTCCTGAAAACGCACGGCGCTTGGTCTGGAGGAGAAGCCTTCATTGGGGGGTGACAGGAGCAGAGAAATCTAAAACATGACCTCGAAACGTGGCGCATTTTGCCCTCTTCAAAAGAGTTCTAATTTTTCTTCTCTGCTCTGTCTCCCCCTTTTGTAGGTGACTTTTTCACAGACTGCTACGGCTATCATGATTTTGGGTCTTCCTAGATCATCCAAAAGTATTGCACACAAAAAAAAAAACAAACAAAAACAGCTTTTTACTCCAATTTTCTCGAACTCCAAAGCCCAAAGTGTCCGTGCCGTGTCCCCGTGCTTCACTGGGTTTCTCAACAGTGGCTTTTCACCGCAGCTTGTCTGAAACACCCTTAGCCTGCAGACCTTCAGGCAGTGCCAGTTTTTATTGTGATTTGCCTTTGAACTCGGTCGTGTCGATGTCCACCGCAGGGAGCAAACCATCCGAGAAGGTTTTTGGTTTTTGTTGTGCCCTGGGCACAGATGGCAAAGCCGGCTCTGTTCAGCGCAAAGGCAAAAAGCCCATCCTTGCTTTTTATGGAAAGCATTACTTTATTTTTAAGAAAACAGATACCGAAGCGTTTTAATCGACCTTCGTCTTAATTCACAGCAGGTTTTGTACAAAATTTGAGCCTTTTAAATAAATCCCAGGACCTGGGTCCGTGCCTCTTGATACTGGGAAGACTTTCCAACACCTGAACCTAGCCCAGCTCGCTGAGCATGCCGAGTGGTGACTTTGTGGAATCGTGTGTGCTAAAAAACAAAAAAACTAATCCTCCATCCTCTGTAACACGCTGCTGGGTTAACGCTGAGGGACGTGGTTTATTTTTTATTTTATTTTTATTTTTTTTGTGGCCGGTAGCTAGTGTACTTTGCAAGGTATTGTGATTGTGCTTCCAGTACTGAGCCAATAAATGCCGGGGCGCTCGGGGCTCAGCCTTTATCAGCCTTGAGCTCCTGGCAGTGCCTGGACTCGCTGCCGTGACCGGGGGGAGCCGAGCACAAAGGGCCCAAAGCGCTGCGGGGACCCTGCGGGGTGCTTGTGCTACCTGGGGGTTAAATCTCACCGAAATTGGGAACCGCAGGAAATCTGCAACTCTGGCGGTTTCGGAGTGCTCGGTCCTTAATTCTTGCTGCAGCGCTGGTTTTACCACTCTATTATTTTTTTTTGGTTTGTTTGTCACTGTTTTTAGCTGCAAAGCCTGCACCGGGGGGCGTTCGTTGGGCTTGTGGGGCTCAGCAACATCCGAGAGAACTCGGTGACGAAAGCAGGGAAATAAAACAAAGCGAAACAAAAAAACCTCCCAGCCACCAAGCACCGGCTGAGAAATTCAACAGTCCGAGGTTTTTAGCAAATATTTTCAAAAATGGTAATAACACTGCATGCCCTCTACCCTTTTTTTTTAGGAAGCTGTTTAAAATGATGACTTTTTATACCAGGGATAGCTCCTGTCCTGAACCAAGTGAAAAACTGCCATTTTTTAAGCAAATACTTGGTGAAGTTCCCACGTGGGCAGCGGCTGGTTTTATTCCTTATATCCCTTTATCCCTTTGATGTAGGGGAAGGCAAAAGCTGCCAAACAGCACCAAAACTTGGTAGTTAAATACGAGGCGTTGATAGCAAATTCTGCCATTTCCCAAAATTTTGGCTCCTTAATGGGGAGGGACCCTCAGGAGGCTCCAGGGACAGCTGGAGCCCTGAGAAATTAAAGCCAGGTGCCTGGAAGTTCTCCACAACCCAACCCCGTCCCCAATTTGGGGAGCAAACTCCGATTTCGCCTTCGGGAGTTGCTCCCGTTGGGTACCGTGGAACTGCCGAGGGCGCAGGGCCGGGCTCCTCGGGCCTTTTTTTGGCTAAATTCTCACCCTCTGCGTTGGGCAGGAGGTGCTAGCGAAACCTCTCCTCTGAGGCTGCTTCGGGCACCGGTGCAGGTTTTGGTTAGATTCCAGTGGCTTTTCTTCCTCGAAAACGATGAGTTTTGGATGCGGCGAGTCCGACTGTAGCGTAATCCTCGGCCGAAGCCCTGCACCAGGACCCCCACGCATCGGGGGGGCAGCACGGGACTGCTCGGGGCTCGGGAGCTTGCCTGTAGTGCTGATAAATAAAGGAAAAAAAAAAACAAAAAAACACCCACTCGTGGCTGCGCTGTTGCATCCAGGCTTCCTGCAAGATTTGGGGGCGTTCCCAGGTTTTTCGGGTGCCCCGGGCTCCGAGGTGGGGGCGAGGTCTCCCCCTTCCTCTCCCCCTGGGGTCGTTGCTGCTCATCCTGCCCCTACCCCCTCCCTCGGGGCCGGGGCTGTGCTAATTGCTCGTTAGGGGAACGAGTTCCCTCCCCGTCCCCACGTCCCGGTGCTGGAGGCCGAGCACCAGCTGCTGCCGGCGGCCGGCTTGGCTCAAGGAGCGCCGGACCTTAAACATTTTGGAGCTTTTTAAGTCAAAAACCATTAATTATCTGTGCTGAGAGCCGGACCCTGTCCTCCAGGGAGCCTCTGGGCTTGCGCGGAGCTCCCGAGCTGCTCCCGGGCCTGGAACCCGCCGGTCCCCTCCCGAGCAGCGTGGCAGGGCCGGGGGTTGACGTTTTTCTCTCTTTTTAGGCCAATTCTACAGCAACGGCGGCCACTCCAACTCGGGGAGCGGCGGCGGAGGCGGCGGCTCCTCGGGCTACGGCTCCTACTACCAGGGCGGCGACAACTACAACTCGCCCGTGCCCCCCAAGCACGGGGGCAAGAAGCAGCAGCACGGGGGCAGCAGAAGCCCTCCTACGGCTCGGGGTACCAGTCCCACCAGGGCCAGCAGCAGCAGTCCTACAACCAGAACCAGTACAGTAACTACGGCCCGCCGCAAGGCAAGCAGAAAGGCTACAACCACGGCCAGGGCAACTACTCCTCCTACTCCAACTCCTACAACTCGCCGGGCGGAGGGGGCTCCGACTACAACTACGAGAGCAAATTCAGTGAGTGGGGCTCGATTGTTTGGGGGGGGAGGGATCTGGGGAGGGGGTAAAACCACACAAAGGATGCTCCAGCCCTTCGGTCCCATCTGCTGGGTGCATGGGAGCGACTTGGCAGGCTCCAAGCGCTCTTTTTTGGGTCATTTTGCTGGTAAATGAGGTCTACTCGGGGTCGGGGTGCTGGCTGCTCCATCCTGAGAGGCTGCTGCTGCTTTTTGGGGGGCAAACGGGGAACCACGGGGGTGGCTTGGGACAACGAGGTGGGTGTATTGGATCCCCAAGGGGCAACCGTCCCTTTGGCTACTGGGAGCAGCTGGGCCGGGCACTGGGAGCAGCTGGGCCGGGCACTGGGAGCAGCTGGGCCGGGCACTGGGAGCAGCTGGGCCGGGCACTGGGAGCAGCTGGGCTCGCTGGGTGCCTGCAGGAGGAGCTGCAGCCCCGCGCTCAGCCCCGGCTCCCTTCCAGGTTACGGCAGCAGCGGCCGCGGCGGCGGGGGGAACAACTACTCCGGGGGTGCCTCCTACAACACCGGCTCACACGGGGGCTATGGGGGAGGATCTGGGGGCGGAGGGTCCTCGTACCAAGGTAAGCAAGGTCAGTACAACACGCTTCCCCGCGGCTCTTTCCCTTTTGGGGCTCTTCTTTTCTTTTTTGGGGGGGCTCTTTCCCTTTTGGGGCTCTTTCTTTATTTTTGGGGGGGCTTTTTCCCATTTCGGGGCGCGGGGGCAGGTCCCAAAATCCCACCCCCGCAGCACTGGAGGAGCCCCCCCAGCATTACAGCCCTCAGCAACCTCCCTTCTCTCTGCCCTCCCTCCGCAGGTGGATATTCCTCGCAGTCCAACTACAACTCCCCGGGCTCCGGCCAAAATTACAGCGGCCCCCCCAGTTCCTACCAGGCGTCCCAAGGCGGCTACGGCAGAAACGATCACAGCATGAACTACCAGTACAGATAAAGCAGCCCCCCCTCGGCGGGCGCGGGGCTTTGTTACCTCCTGCCCCCGCTCCCCCTTTGAATATTCAGTTTTTTGGCCTCACAGTAAACGTAACCCCCCCCCCCTTCCTCCCTGCCCCCCCCGTTTCCATGTTGCAGTGCTCTTTGTGATACGGTCACTAATGGTTGAGTACCTGTAATTCCATCCTTAGCTGTATTTTGGGCATCTCTGTATTTAATGGTTTGTTAGTTGCCATTACGACTTTGTCTGAATAGGGTTTTTGAGTTACTACGAGTTTTCGGAATCCTTTTTCTATTTAAAAAGTGGCGTTGCCGTGTTCCCACAGTGTGGCTTTAAATAGATAAGGGATATGTCACCTGTTAACGCTTTCGTGAAGTGAGTTAAACGAGCTTTCTGTATTTTAATGCTTTAGTGTTTCAGTTTTATAAGTGAAGATTTTATTTTAAAAACCAGTGGGACAGAGTGGGTTTTGTATGCCTGAATTGTTCAGGCAGCACACCTGGATTCAGCTGAATGTAGACAAATAAACACAAACTCTTGATGGCTTCGTCTCCGAGCACCTGCTTTTACCCTGCAGCAGCCCCTGGGCTCTGTCGGACCCAGATGCGGGTTTTTTTCCCCCAAACCCAGCTCTGGTTTTTGGGGTTTTGGTTCCCACGTTCCCCTTGGCACGGCGGCTGCAGGGTTGGGCTCCCATCCACGCCCCGATTTCGGTCCCCGCGGGGGTTTGGTGGCAGCTGCCAAATGTCAGGAGGCAGCGGGGCGTGAAGAACGAGCCTGGGGCAGGGCTGGCTTACGGGGAATAAAACACCCAAATCCCTGCCAAAAATGCCGCCGGCTCCCTGCCGGAGCTGTCACGGCGCGGTGACACCGAGCGGCTTCGGGGACAGCCACGTGCCGGCAGCCCACGTGGGACGGGACTTTGAGGACAAAGAGGGGGGGATTTCCCCTTGTTCCGGGTTCAAGGGGAGGGATTTGAGGCAATAATTCCAGGGCCGTGCCACCGGGCACTTCCCGGTACGTGCGGTAACAGCAGCGGGGTGGGAAAAAAAAACAACAACAAAGCCGAGCGAAAAAGCAATAAAAAGGGGCCGTGGTTTCAGCCAGGTGAAGTGCAGCCCTGCTGCCACGGGGTGAGGCCATGGGCATGGGGCAGCTGCTGCTCCCCACGGGGGCTGGGGGGTCCCCAAAATGCATCAGCCGGGGGTGGGAACCAGCCCCGAAATTTGGGGTAGAAAAGGGAATTTGGAGGAGTGCTCCTGGTGCCTCCAGCACCAAATTTGGGGTGGAAAAGGGAATTTGGAGGAGCATTCCTGGTGCCTCCAGCACCAAAATTTGGGGTGGAAAAGGGAATTCGGAGGAGCATTCCCAGTGCCTCCAGCACCAAAATTTGGGGTGGAAAAGAGAATTGGAGGAGTGCTCCCGGTGCCTCCAGCACCTCCTCCTCCTCCTCCTCCTCCTCCTCCTCCTCCTCCTCCTCGAGCTTTTGTCCCCTGGCTCGGTGCCACCCGCTCCGTCCAAAACCAACAGCGCCGGCTCCTTCGCCTGCCCGGGGCTGGGCTGGGCAGGGGGGGGCAGGGGCAAACTCTGCCACGTCCTCCTGCACCATGCTCCCCTTCATTAGCTCACCTAATAATTACCCTAATTACCTAACGAACCTAAGGACTGGCTCGGGGAGGGAGGTGCCCAAACCCGTGGCCCCTTCGGGGAGGTTTTGGCCTCGTCCGCTCCCCTGTTTGCCAACCCTCCCCGCGCGGCCTCCCGAAACGGGGCCCGGCCGCGCCCCACGGCTGCCCCACGGCTGCCCCATGGCCGCCCCACGGCCCCCACCCCACGGCCACCCCCCTCCACATTTGTTTGAGCCCAGCTATGTCAACACCTTGAGCAAACGGGGGCCGGGGCGGCGACGGCCGTGCCAGGAGTGCGATGAGAGCGGGGTGTGGGGAGGGGGCAGAGTCCCCGGGGGGGGCTGGGGGGAGAGGTTGGGGGCAGCCGTGGATGGAGCGGCCCCAGCGGGGGGCTCCCAACCCCATCAAGGTGCCCCCAGACCCATTATGGTGCTCCCAGTCCCACTGTGGTGCCCCAGCCCCACTGTGACCCCCCCCAGCCCCATTGCAGCACTCTCAACCCCATCATTGAGGTGCCCCAGCCCCATTATGGTGCCCCCAGCCCCGTTACAGTGCCCCCAGCCCCATTTCGGTGCCCCGAGCAGCGAGGAGGCGTTGGGCAGGCTCGGTCCGGCCGGCTCAGCTGCAGCCCTTTTATTACAAACAGACCAACAACGGACAAACAAAGCCATAATTTAAGGGGGGGGGACGGAGTGGGGGGGGGGGCACAGCTTTTTGGGCCGCGGGGGTCCCTGGCTCAAGGGCAGACTTGGCTCGGAGGCGAGCACAGTAATGAACGTCGGAGATAACAAAGCAGAGGGTCCGGCCCCGGAGACCCGGGCTCCTGCTACATGGCTCAATTTGGGGAGAAAACCTCCCCGTTAGGGATTTTTTGGGGGGTGGGGGAGCCCCGAGGTTTTTGAAACGGCCCCGAGCGGCTGCTCGGGTGCCAGACACTGGCCAAAAAGTCGGGGTTGGGGGTGTGCAAAACCTGAGGGGGGGGCACGCGGCCACCCCTAAGGGGGGGGGGGGACACATGGAGACGCGGCCGCCCCTAGGGGGGACACGTCACGTTGGCCCCCTGGAAATGGGGCCAGAGGCTGAGCACCTCCTCGGGCTGGTAGTGGTGCACCATGACCAGCCGGGAGAACTTGCACTTGTCGTAGGGCAGCCGGTGCATGTTGAAGACCCCCCAGGGGCTGCTGGTGACGCTGAGGCCCAGCGCGTGCAGGCAAATCCCCACGAAGGAGTCCTCCATGTTGAGCAGCGGCAGCGTCTGCGCCACGGCGTACACCTTGGCCGCCAGGTCCCCCGACAGGACGTAGGCCGGCCCGCCGCAGTAGGGCGGGTAGGTGTCGTTGGGGTAGACCTGGCGGGGCACGTACCACTTGTAGGCCTTGCTGCGCAGCGGCCCGGTGTCGCGGTAGACGTAGCCCGTCATGAAGTCCTCTTGGGGGGCAGCCGGGGCTGCAGGAGCTGCCCCACCAGGTAGGCCAGGTTGAGGAAGACGTCGCGGTCGGCCTTGACCACGTAGGCGGCGCCGGGGCAGTGGCGGCTCACCCACTCCATGCCCATCAGCGTCTTGAGCGTGAGGTTGTTGTAGGTGTCCAGGAAGTCCTGCTGCAGGATGTCGCGGTGCAGGGCGCTCTCCTCCTCCAGCACCCGCCGCAGCGGGGCCCCGAACACCGGGTGGACGCCGGTGAGGAAGAGCCGCAGGATGGAGACGCCGGGCACCAAGCTCTCGTTGCCCCAGGTCTGCCGGATGGCCGCCCTGCCCGCCGTGTCCCGCCGGCTCCGTGGCCACCAGCAGCACCAGGAAGGGCGCCCGCTCCCGGCACTTGTGGGGCTCGTTGAGGAGGAAGCGGTAGGGGTAGGGGTAGGGGGGCTGCAGCGGGGTGGCGGCTGGGGCGGGGGGGGCTTGGCCGTGGCCTTTGACGACGACGACGACGATGATGATGATGATGATGATGATGCCGCCCGCCATTGAAGGCCTCCGTGTTGATGGCTCCAGGGCCATCAGGTCTACCATGACCACCAAGTCTACCAGGGCCATCAGGTCTACCAAGCACCGCGCCTACGTTGGGTCCTTGGGGCCCTTGGGGTCCTTGGGGTCCTTGGGGTCCGTCGGGCCCGTCACCGAGGGGCTCCCCGGAGAGGCGCCGCTGCACCCGGACCCCCAGCAGCGCCAGCGACAGCAGGGCGGGCAGCAGCAGCAGCGCGCGTGGGGGCTGCGGGCACCTCATCGTCATAGGGCTGCCGGGGGGGGGACGGGGAGGGGCGGGCGGGGGTCCCGGTGGTGGTGGGGAAGGGTCCTGGAGGGGGAGGAGAAACAACGGCTCGGACGCGACGCCTCGGCCACCGGTGGGTTTGAGCGTCCAAGGGATCGCCCCTCGCCCACCCAAAAACTTGCCCCTCGCCCCCCAGCCCCTCTCCACCCAAAACCTTGCCCCTCGCCCACCCTAAAATTTTGCCCCTCGCCCCCCCAGCTCCTCACCCCTCGCCCATCCAAGGGCTTGTCCCTCGGCCCCCGTCCCCTTGTCCCTCGCTCACCCTAAAACTCCCCCCTCGCCCACCCGAAGGCTTGCCCCTCGCCCCTCACCCCTCGCCCCTCACCCCTCGCCCCCAGCCCCCCTGGGACCCCCTCGTTCTGCCCCCTCCCGGTCCCCGTCCCTCACCCCGGCCTCCCTGGAGCTGCGTCTCCCGCGGGGGCCGAGCGCTGATAAGCGGCAGCAGAGGTGATAAGGGAGCCCCGTGGGAGGGGGCCCGGCACAGGCACGGCCCCGGGGGCTGCCGTGGACCCTGCCCGGCCCTGTCCCCACCCCAAATCCCCACCCCAGATCTCCAGGTTTGTCCCCAGCCCCATGCTCCATCCCCCGTCCCCATCCCATATCCCCAGCCCCATATCCCCCTCCCTGTCCCCACCCCATAACCCCGTCCCTATCCCATATCCCCACCCCATATCTCCGGCCCTGTCCCCATGTCCCCCTCCCTGTCCCCACCCCATATCCCTATCCCCATGCCCCCAGCCCCAAATCCCCACCCCATATCCCCACCCCATATCCCCAGCTCTGTCCCCATCCCCATATCTCCAGCCCCACATCTCCTGCCCCACATCGCCCTCCTTGTCCCCATCCCCAACCCTAACCCCATATCCCCCCCGTCCCCATATCCCTACCCCTAACCCTATTCCCATCCCTGTTCTTGTCCCCCTGTCCCCAGCCCCTTGTCCCCAGCCCCATATCTCCTGCCCCACATCTCCTGCCCCACATCGCCCCCCCCAACCCCATCCCTAACCCTAACCCCATAGCCCCGTCCCCATAGCCCCAGCCCCCCATTGGGGTCAGGGTCCGCCAGGGGCACCCACACGGGGCCGGCCCCACTGGGGCTGGGCTGGGGCGAAGGTCAGGGGCCGGGGGGGTCACAGGGGGGTCAGGGGGTTCACGGGGGGGGTCATGGGGTTAAGGGGGGGGTCATGGGGTTAAGGGGTTCACTGGGGGCAGGAATGGGGCTGGGGGGTGACGAGGGGCACGGCCCTGCCCTGGGGCCCCGAGGAGCAGCTCCCAGCCCTGCCCAGTTTGTCCCAGTTCACCCCCAGGGCTTCAGCCGTACCCAGTCCTCCCAGTTTGCCCAGTTCACCCCACTTCTGCCCAGTTTCCCCCAGGGCTCCTTGTGCTGCAGTTTCTGGCCCTGCCCAGTTCACCCAGTTCACCCAGTTCACCCCAGCTCACCCCAGCTCACGTTGAGGTGCAGCACTCAGCCCAGTTTGTCCCAGTCCTTCCCAGTTCCACCTGGATGTTGCTCCCTGCCCTGCCTGACTTCCCCAGTTCTCCCAGTTCCCTCATGGGTGCAGCTCCTGAGCCTTACCAGTCATCCCAGTCCTCCCAGTTCACCCGCAGCTACAATTCCCAGTTCTGCCTGTTCCATCCCAGTCACAGCCCCCAGCCCTGACCAGTCTGCCCCAGTGCTCCCAGTTCATTCCAGGTACAGCTTCCAGTCCTCCCAGTGCTCCCAGATCATTCCAGGTACAGCTCCAGTGCTCCCAGTTCATCCCAGGTACAGCTCCCAGTCCTCCCAGTTCATTCCAGGTACAGCTCCCAGTCCTCCCAGTGCTCCCAGTTCATTCCAGGTGCACCTCCCAGTCCTCCCAGTTACAGCTCCCAGTGCTCCCAGTTCATCTCCCAGTGCTCCCAGTTCTCCAGTGCTCACCTGCGGTGCCGCTGTCGGTGTGGCCGCGGTGCCTGCGGCGTCCCCAACGTGTCCCGGGGGTGACGCAGCCGAGGCGCCCCCCCCCCACCCCCCCACCCCACCCCCTGCACAAACTTCCTTGGGCGCCCCGGGGTGACGCACGGCGGGGCGGGGGGGGGGCGGGGGGGGGGGGGGCACTGGGATCCGGCTTGGGATCAGGATTCCCCCTGGGGGGGGGGGGGGGGGAATCTGGGTTTTGGGGGGGTGTCAGGGATCTGGGGGGGGGATCTGAGGTTTGGGACAGGATCGTGGGGGGGGGGGGGGGGGGGGCTCTGGGCTGGGGTCCTGGGGGCAGACCTGGGGGGGTCACCGGGTGCAGGGGGGCACTGGGGGGGACCCCATCCCAGTGGGACCCTATGGGGGGGGTCTCCCCCCCTCCAACCTTCACGGTCCCCCAATCACCCCAAACAGCCCCCCCCCCGCCCCCCCATTTAATCCCTGTCGCCTCCCAGTTATTTTGGGGCATGGAGCCCCCCCCCCCCCCCAACTCCCCCAACGAAGTGCCTGGCTATGGGGCTGCCCCACTGCAGCCCCCCCGTTCTGCGGGGGGGGGGGTTGTCACAGGGCCACCATCCCCCCCCCAACCATTTATGCCCCCCCCCAGACCCATTTTTATCCCCCCCAGACCCATTTATTCCCCCCCCAACCCATTTGTGCCTCTCCTGGCCCATTTAGTTCCCCCCCAGACTCATTTATGCCCCCCCCAGATCCACTTGTGCCCCCCTGAAGCCATTTGTGTCCCCCCCAAACCCATTTCTGCCCCCCCAGAGCATTTACGCCCCCCCCAGACCCCTTTATACCCCCCAAAACCCATTGAAAAAACCACACCAACCACACTCCAAATACAAAAAAAACACACAAAACCCATACAAAACACCCCAAAAATCCGGAATAAAAGCAGAGGGGGGGGGCGGGGGGGCACAGCCCCCTCACTCCAACGTGATGCCGGCGGCCTCCAGCGCGTGCCGGGCCCAGGGGGGGCAGCGCTCGGGGCCCCCATAGCGGGCGCGGACGAAATCCCGCACGAATTCGGGGAAGCGCTGCCCCACGATGCTGTCCCGCATGGCCCGCATCAGCTCGAGCTGTAGGAGAAAAAAAAAAGTTTTTTTGTGTTTTTTTAATTTTTGGGGGGGTTAAGGACCCGTTTTCGCCCTTTTTGGCCCCAAAACCTGGTAGGCGATGTTGTGCACGGTGAGGTGGTGCAGGGCGGCCGGGTCGCTGCGCAGGAGGGCGTGCAGGTAGGCACGGCTGTGCCTGCGTGGGGCACAATTTTGGGGAGGGGGGGGGGTCACTTTATGCCCCCCCCACACCCCAAAAAATCCCCCCCCAAAAAATCCAGCCCACCGTTGGCAGGTGGGGCAGCCGCAGTGCTCATCAATGGGGCGGAAATCCTTGGCGAACTGCTGGCTCTTCAGCTGCAGAGACCCCCAGGGCACCAGGGCTGAGCCGAAACGCTGCGGGGGCACCAAGGGGGGGGCACGGGGTGAGGGGGGGTCCCTGGGACCCCCCCCAAATGGAAAAGGTCCCCCCCCCCCCCCACAATTTGCTCCTTACCGCCGTGCGCGTGGGGAAGACGCAGTCGAACATGTCGCAGCCCAGAGCCACGCACACCACCAGGTCGGTGGCGTAGCTGCGGGGGGAGAGGGGCTGAGAGACCCCCACAGCCCGCCCCACAGCCTGCCCCACGGCCCGCCCCATGGATCCTGCCCCATGGATCCTGCCCCATGGATCCCGCCCCACATCCCACCCCATAGATTCCACCACAAATCCTGCCCCACACATCCTGCCCCATGGATCCTGACCCCACAGATCCCACCACGAATCCTGACCCACATCCTGCCCCATGGATCCCGCCCCATGGATCCTACCCTATGGATCCTACCCCACAGATACTGACCCCACAGATCCCGCCATGAATCCTGACCCACATCCTGCCCCATGGATCCCACCCCATGGATCCTACCCTATGGATCCTGCCCCATGGATCCTGACCCCATAGATCCCGCCACGAACCCTGCCCCACATCCTGCCCCATACATCCTGACCCACATCCTGCCCTACATCCTGCTCCACAGATCCCGCCCCACGGATCCTGACCCACATCCTGCCCACGGATCCCACCCCACAGATCCCGCCCATGGATCCTGCTCCAGAGATTCTGCCCCGGACCCTGCCCCACAGATCTCACCCCATAGATCCCACCCCAGATCCTGCCCCATGGATCCTGCCCACCGATCCCACCCCACCGATCCCACCCCACAGATCCCACCCTATGGATCCCACGCCCCAGATCCTGCCCCACAGATCCTGCCCCACATCGCCCCCCCCGCCTACCCCACGCCCATGAGGTAGCGGGGTTTGTCGGGGGGCAGGAGGTCGGTGCAGAGCTTCACCATGCGCCAGAACTGCTCCTTCTCCTCGCCGCCGCTCAGCCCGCCGATGGCGAAGCCGGGGACGTCGCGGCGCGTCATCTCTGGGGGGGCAGCGTGTGGGGCAGGGGGTCAGATGTGGGGCTGGGGGGCAAAATATGGGGCTGGGAAGGAGGGGGAATGGGGGGCAGTATGTGGGGCAGGGGGGCAGCATGTGGGGGGCAGCATGTGGGGCTGGGGGGGTGAGGGGGAATGGGGGGCAGCATGTGGGGCAGGGGGGCAGAATGTGGGGGGCAGCATGTGGGGCTGGAGAGCAGGATGTGGGGCAGAATGTGGGGCTGGGGGAGGAGGGGAATGTGGGGCAGAATATGGGGTCAGGGGCAGAATATGGGGAGGGGAGAATGGAAAATGGGGGCAGAATGTGGAGCTGGGGGGGCAAATGGTGAGGGGGGGGCAGATGGGGAATGGGAGGGGGGGGGAAACGGGGCCTGGGGGGGTAAATGGGGCAAAGAGGGGGGGATGTGGGGCACAAGGGGGGGGGTAAATGGGGCCTGGGGGGGGATGTGGGGCACAAGGGGGGGGTCTCGGTCCCCACCTTCCAGGCAGCGCCTGCGCAGGGCGGGGTCGAGCCCCCCCTGGATGATGGCGAAGAGGCTCTGCTGCGAGGGGCGCCGGTGGGCGGCGATGCAGCGATCCAGCCAGCGCACGGACCTGGGGGGGGGGGGGGGGCAAAAATTTAGGGCTGGGGGGGGGGCACACCGGACCTGGGGGAGATCCTGGGGTGGGGGGAGAAGATTTGGGTTCTTTGGGTTCTTTTTTTTGGGGGGGGGACCTGATTTAGGGCTGGGGGGGGGCACACCAGGACCTGGGGGGGTACAATTTGGGTTTTTTTTGGGGGGGGGGGGACCTGTGCATGGCCTCCTCAACGCGCGGCCCCGTGGTGGTGCTGCTGACCACGTCGTCCAGCTGCATGATGATATCGGCACCTATGGGGGGGTCAGGGGGGGTCAGGGGGGGTCAGAGGACCCCCCCCCAAAATATCCGCCCCCCCCCAGCCCCCAGGGCTCACCCAGCGCGTTCTGGATGTGGACAGAGCGCTCGGGGCTCAGCAGGAGCTCGGCGCCGCCGTAGGGGGACACGAAGCGGACCCCCCCCTCCGTCACCTCCGAGAGAGCCGCCAGGGAAACCATCTGGAAACCGCCGCTGTCCTGGGGGGGGGGGGACAAAAAAATTGGGGGGGGGAAGAAAAAAATTGGGGGGATAACCAAAAAAAAATGATGTATGGGAGTCCCGAAAT